>NC_143568.1:93154375-93464166 GCF_054136105.1 Typopeltis vanoorti | reverse complement strand
GGTGTTTTCAATCAAATGGCGAGTTAGCCAGTCCCAGAGAGAGAGAGAGAGATGAAGTTTTCCCTTTCTTAAAACAGACAAATCAGCCCTTTAAAACACACACACACACACACACACACACAGACACTTGCATAGGACTAACTGCAAGATGGAAGAGATTAGTGCCTCACCATCTTATCTTTCTACTGCACGTAATGGATCTCAGGTGGAGATCCATAATAGTCTATCTCCTAGATGGAGATAACATTTGACATGATAGGACCAAACCAATGAGTCAGTTGGAACTGCAGAGGCAACTTAAGCCAGTATGTTATCACAGATTGCATGTATTCTACAGTTGGCTTGTATTTTTTTTTCTCTTTGCAGTGGAAGGGGGGGGGATTTAAATCCTATGAAGTCAGGGATGATATAATCATGTGCCTGAAAGATGCATGTTTGTATCATCCTTCTGAACGCTATAGTGGCACGACTGCCAATCACAAATTCAGCAATTTGTTTGATGAGAAGAAACAACTAGGTTACAATGTAAAATGATATGACACGCTTCTTTCTCTACATGTAAATTAAAACTTATTTAATAAATAAATTTCCATTACTAAGCTTTCATTTGCACATCAAACATGCACTTCAGAGTAAACTGATTACATAAAAAGTGAAAATGTAACAATATAGCTATTAAGTAATGAAAGGGGAAGGTGGGGAAAAATAAACACTGTAAAGATAAGAGTTTCAGGGTTAGGAAAATTGCTAGAATTGCTTAAACCTATGCATTTCAGTATCAAGTAGAATCCACTGGTGGAGGACATTTTTCCAAAACCTTGACCAAAAAAAAACATTCAGATTGGAGGTATTTTGAAGAATTGCAGTGATTCACCAAAGTCTTTCAAAAGAAACTATGGCAGATTTTATGATCTAGATTATATTATCTGGAAGCATGGTTTTTCTCACAAAAGAATATAGTTATGTTCATTATGTTCAAAGGGGGCCATATCTTTGTTCTCTCCTTGTATGTCCATACTCACCTCTTACATGAATGACTCCATGGACTTCTGAAAGCAACATGAGGAAGTACTTGTCTTCAGCAGGCAAAAGATTGTTCTATGTGCATTCCTTCAAAATATTCCCAATGCAAATAGCAATGATTATATTGTCCTTAAAGTTTTGGCAGCTGTCCTACTCAGCCAATGAATGGGCTCACCTTAACACTGGATGATTTTTAAGCAACTATCAATATTTCCCACTCTTGGCACTATTAGTTATCCTTCACCATTGTTTTTTTTTCCTGGTCGTTTAATATTTCTAACTTTGCAACCTAATGACTATATTGTTAAATATTTCCCCTTTGTATAAATAGTTACTTTGCTTTTAAGTGCACAAGATATCCATAAAAGTTTAGCTTTGTAAATTATTTCATAAAATAATTTTTAATTTAGATGCATGAAAACATTATTTGCAACAGACATCATTGCTCCTCTTGTGATTGGTGGATGAGTGATATACATAATGTGAGAATGTGGAAACTTTAAATAAATTTTAGGGCTTCCACAATATCTAACTCCATTGAGGCCTGGTGATAGTAATAAGATGCATTGCCATTCATAAGCAAATTATTAGTTGAACCTTTCCCTACATAATTATAAGCTTTTGCAATATAACTTATTTGCCTATTTCAGAAATAATTTACACATGGGGAGAAGTGAGAGCCCCATTTAAGGATTGTCCAGTCAAGTCCCACTGTTCATTTTTAGCTATCAAAATGAAAGTAAAAAATAATATTATTGATGCCATCTAATCTCCTGTCCATCTGACTATTACCATTTTCCCATCTCTAGTTACCAAGTAGCAGAATATCAAATATATACGCATAACCATACACAAGAAGTTGCCCTTATCTAGCACATTTGTCGCTTCATAAGATTCAAGTAGACTGACTGAAAATCCAAACTTATTCTCTACAAATACATGCTACCCATCATAAAGAATTCTTTATCTATAACCCAATTCATGCAATGCCTTAACCACAGATAACTGGAAACATCTGTCTTAGCATCACTTTTGTGCAATGGCACTATTTTGTATTTTCTCTTTATATTCCTTTAGGACCCTCCCTTTTGCAAGACTCATGCAGAATTAGGTCAAGGGCACTACCAACTCTTTTGCACATTTCCAAAAAAATCAGCAATGCTTATCAGCCAACTCAATGCTTCATTCACCTCCAGTTTCTGTAGATTCCTTGTCACACCAGTACGAAGCTTTGCATCTTTCAGTATCATCGTTAATTACTCTCCTTTTACTTGACAAATAGAACTCTGATTTCTTTTGGCCTGACTAGCCAATATTCTGAAGCATAAAGCTAAGCTTCACACAAGCATATAGTTATACTATATAATTACAGAAATTATATTCTACAAGGCCTGTGTACCTCAGTGGAAGTAGCGCTTGCATCCTCTGCGCTTGGTCACTCGAAGTTTGACTTAAGTTCAAGTCTAGTTGCCGACTGGAGGAACTTTTTCTAAGCCTTTCTTCGACCGGTTCACGAGTTAGTCGATCTCTGGCACAGACATGGGGTTTTCCCCTCCCGGAAACTCAAGAAAAATCGACCATAGTACCTGCATTATTTCACAGACAGTGACATATCTTGTTAGGGTTAGATACCAAGAGATGGCAGCACTTGTTTGCTAGCCTCTTCATCGGTGGCTGCTATAATTAGTGATAGACATGGGCTAGCTATCTCTGATTGGCTACCAGTAGAGATTGAACTGCCCACTCAGTCTCCAAAAGCTAAATAGGGTATAAAGGCCTCACCTACTCCCTATAAGGGAATAAAAGGCGTTAGCTGATTTATTTATTTCTTATATTCTACCTCTTATGTGGGATCAATATTAAAAAAAATATATGTTGTTAGTAAATTAAAATGCATCAATGTAGTCAGTCAGATTACAGGGGGGGGGGAGAATTTTTTAGTTTCTTTTGAACTTTATCTGTGTAGAATTCCGTTTTTTTACAAATACGATGAGGGGGAACTGAAAAGTTCTGATAAAAACCTAGAACAAAAATGATATTAAAGCAACTGATATAACCACAAGAAACAACATATCTTAAAACCCTTTACATCAAATTGTACACAATTTGTTCTTTTTCTTTTAGAATATATATAAGAAGAGTTGATTTAATATCATTTTTGTTCTAGGTATTTATCAGAACTTTTAGTTCCCCCCATAGATTTATAATTATTTTTCAAAAGTTTTATTTTTTTTACTCCCCTTTTTGAATTTTTTTTTTTTTTTTTTTTTTCATTAAGGTAGTAATCAGCTCTTTAATATTGCTCTTACAGCACACATGAAAACAGAAGAAAAAAAAGTTTTTAAATAGCATAAATCATGCTTCCATTATTTTAATAGACAGTACCAAACTGCAATAAATCTAAATTGCCTTTTAAAAGTTAAAAATTTATATAAGAATCATTTAAATTTATAATAAAACCAAAATTAAACACTAAAATACCAAGTTAAAGATACCAAGCTATTTTAAACCTGGTTTTAATCCATTTCCCAAGTAAGCAAACAGATAAGCCTGGCTCCCAATGATGAGACCTCAATAAAGGTCAAAACCAGTCTGGGTAGTGCCCCCCCCCCCCTGGCTTTAATGCATAGCATCATGCATCTCATCAAGGATATGTGCTTTACATTAAGGGTAAATATTAAGAATAGTGATCAGAGCTTATTCCACCTTTACCATGAGTTGCCTAAGACTTGCACTACTTTGCAGGTCACCCAGACTTGCACTACTTGCAGGTGCAAACTTGACTTACTTGGGAAATGGATTAAAACACCTTGGTATCTTTAACGTATATTATACCCCAGGTAAAAAACTCTACTAAAATACCAAATTTAATTGAGTGTGTGCTCAAAACGTACGAGTATCAAACCACTTTTTTTTTTATATCTGATTTGCACATGAAAGGCCACAAGACCTATAGCACATTAGTGCAATGTGTGGACAAGAGGAATAGAAGAGAGGAAGAATGTGTGCATTTTGCTTGAACAGCTGAAGGTTGTAATCTTTAGGGAAGGCAGAGTGGAGGAGGCTGTTCTGAAGGACAAGTAGATGGAATGAAAGAGGCAGTGAAGTTGGTACTTAAAATCCAACATATATCTGGAATTTGCCCATATTCTGAATACATTGTAACTTTAATCTCGTAAAAAGTTATGTTTTTAAAAAAAATAATAGCCCTAGGTATGGACATTCTATCCTTTATTTATACAGGGTGCCCCAATAATTCTTAGTGCAGTTTTAAACTTATATACTTAAAATAGGTCCAACATTATAAAAGTTACAGATTTATAGTATATAATAGCTTAAAGAGTATGTAATTAAGTTTTATCTACAATGATTTGTTTCTATTAGTGCTCAACATGACTGCCATCTTGTGCAATGCATACATTAAAGATACCAAGAAATTTTATAAACTTGGTTTTAATCCTTTTTTCCCCAAGTAAGCAAACAAGCAAGTATGCTAAGTTTGTACCTTCAGTATTTTCAGGTCTGAGGCAACTCGTGGTAAAGGTGGCATAAGCTCTGATCACTTGCCTAAATATCCCATAATACAAAGCACATCATCTTATGGACATGTATAATGCTATGTATTATGGGAAGGATCACTACCCAGACTGGTTTCGACCTTTATTGAAGTCTCGTCAGTTGGAGCCAGACCCAGTGGTGGTGATACCAAGGTTGTACCATTTATCTTGACTTGTATGCTTCTATTCTGTAGATATGATCTAATTAGGTGTACCATTTGCAATGAGATACCAGCTGAGATAAATTTATGTAGTAATTCAAAGTACCAAATTTTGTCAAATGCTTTGGATAAATCAAGAAAAACAGCTCCAGCATATTGATGCCAATTGTAGCTGGTGGTATGTTCAACTATTCTAAGGATTTGTTGAGTAGTGCTATGGTATTGCTGAAAACCAAATTGTTCTTTAGGAAGAATGTTTAGTTCATTTATTGAAGCTTGAAGTCATGAGAGGATGACTTTCTCTGCAATTTTACCCAAGTTGGAGATGAGACTGGTGGGATGATAATTTTGAGGCATGTATGGGATTACATCAGCCAGTTTCCAAATGTGAGGAATATATTGAAACCTTAATATTGCATTTATTATTATGGTCAGGTGCACTACAGCTTTTTGGGGCAGAAGCTTGATCACTTTATTTGTGATGCCATCTGGACCAGGAGCTTTTTTGTTCTTTAAATTTTTTATGATATCATATATTTCAGCAGGTGATGTGGGTCCAATATGGTATCAGGGAGTTTTAATGAGTGTCTGACCTGTGAATTTTATACAGGGATTGAAGTCTAAGTTTTCATACGACAGTTTGCACTGCTCTTCTAAATTTTTTGCTGCGGCTTCTGCCTTTTCTACATCTGTGATCAGAATGTATAGGGGGAAGGGATCTGCCTTTATTTCTGATATTCCTCAGTAGTCCCCATATAGAGGGATCAGTAGGTGTGAGATAGAAACTAACGTTTCTTCCCATAGTTGATCTCTGTAAGCTTTGAGTGCATCTCCCACTGCACCATGTAGTCTGTTAAGAGCTGTTTTGTCTTGTGGTGTACGAGTATTGTGAAATTTTTTCCTTGCTCTGTTTTTTTCTCTGATCAAGTTCATAATGTCTTCTGGCAGACAACCAGATTTGGAGGAGGTGGCTGCCATTATAGCAGAGTTAATTTGTCAGGTGAGACTTGTGACTGCAGTTTCGACATCTTCTTTTGAACTTATATGAGGAGCAGGACCGATGTATTCTGAGAGTACTTTTGATAATTTCTCCCAAGATATAAATGAGTGAGAGGGAGGAGACGGATGTTTTCCCAGTTGGACTGTGATCAGATGTCAGTTCATTCAATGATTTTAGGCTGTACTGGAATTTGATATTTTGCAGGATAGCTATATCCAGGATGTCAGCAGTGCTGAACATTCTGTGATGGGTTGGTTCAGAGGGACCTGCATAGCTGAAGAAGAGATTTTGCCGTTCTTGTTGGTGGTTCTACAGTTTTAATGCAAGATGTTTCGAATTTAGATCCCTGGCAATAATGATTTGTTCTCTAGTGCCCAGGATGGCATTTAGATCTGTATGTAGTAGGGTTTTTAATGGCAGGTTGTAGGCCGTGGATTTTCAGTCTGCCAGTCGAGCTTGTTAAAACCTCCACACCTGTGACCTCAAGGTTAGAGGTTGGAGGGGTATTTACAGAATTGTGTTTGATATAATTTTTAATAAAAATGGCCATGCCACCACCTCTGTAGGTTAGCCTGTACATTCTGTATGCGTGATATCCCCTAATTTTAGGGCTGTCCGAGGGTCTTAGATGTGTCCCACTTATTATTTGAACAATATTTGGCTGATATCTCTGAGTAAAGGCTTGGAGTTCTAAAATTTTGTTTCTGAAGCCATTTGCATTCCACGCAACGATCTGTAGAGAGGCTTAGTTTGTTTCTATTCATCTATAAGTGCTGTGAGGATGGAGAAATCTCTGGGGAATTCCCAGTAAAGAAGGGTGTCAGACAAGGCTGTGTTCTTTCTCCTATATTGTTTAACTACTGAAAATATCTTCCAGCAACTAGAGGAATTTAAAGGCGTCAGCATAGGAGGCAGGAATATAAACTTAAGATATGCAGATGATACAGTACTGCTAGTTGAAAATAAAAAAGATCTTCAAAACCTACTAGAAGGTTTTGAAGATCTTTCAAATACGTTGAAGCTAAGTGAAAAATATGGACTTAATTTCAACTTCAAAAAAACCAAAAATATGCTGGTAACAAGAGAAAAAACCTGATATAAATATTAAGATCAGAGGAAATACTTTAGATCAAGTAGAGAGTTATATATATTTGGGTCAACTAATTACAGAGAATGGAAAATGTGATAAGGAAATATGAAGAAGAATAAGAAATTTCTAGATCAACCTTCATTAGCATGAAAAACATTCTGACCTCAAGGGAAATTCACACAAAAACAAGAATTAGGGTGTCCAAATGCTACATATGGTCAACACTGCTACAATGAGCAGAAACCTGGACAATATCAAAATATTGTGAAAATAAACTAAAAGCCTTTGAGATGTGGATCATCAGAAGAATTCTTAGAGTCCCATGGACTGCCAAAAAAACTAATTTAGAAATATTAGAGATGATTGGAGAAGATAGGAATCTGTTGAAAACCATTAAGAAAAGGAAAACCACCTACTTTGGTCACATACTAAGGCATGATTCCCTACAAAAAAACATTTCTAGAAGAAATGATAAAAGGAAGAAGAGGAAGACAAAGAATAGATTGGATGGGAAATATTAAGGACCGGACTTTTTTGTCCTATGAAGAATGCAAAACAGAAGCACAAAACCGTGCATGGTGGAAACTCATGGTGGTCAGCCTCCTGGAAGGAGATGACTGACAAGAACCCGCTCCCCCAGTGACCAGCCACTTCCCCTAGACCTACCTGGAGTATACCAGGTCCCTTGTAGTTGCAAACTGTCTTACTACAGCCAAACAGGCAGGATATCTGAACATAAGGATTATATCCATTTCCACCAATACAGCCACTCAGGACTTGCTGACCATGCTTTGGACACCACAAAATATGCTGGAAGAACGCTACCTTACTACACCGCAGCAAGTATAAATACGAGAGATTATTCCTGAAATCAGCCTCAACTCTAAAAAACTCCCCAAACCTCAACAAATTTGGATGTTTGAGACTGCCTCAAATATGGGAAGCTTGCATTCTTAGAACATCAACCCAATAGCCAAGACTACTATCCAATTTAGCCCACTAGGTGGCACCTTTTAGGACTAGGACCGACTTCAGTTGTCTTCAGCCATATTTGTTCAGTGTTAGTGCCTGCATGCACATATCATTAATTTTATGTTCCCTGAAGATGGTAATGTAACATTACCAAAATATAGGAAGTATTAAAGTTTTTTAATTAATACTTCCTAATAACAGTATGCATTGTCTTTCCCTAAAAATTGACAGTTATATATCACCAATGTATAAGTTTATCTACAAGAATGGAAAACATTTAGTAGTTGCTGAGCAGTGACTGCATTGATTGCATTTGTAATTTTAGTCTTAAGGTCATCGAGAGAAGCAGGTTTTGAAGCATACAAGACTGTTTTGATGTGACCCCATAAGAAAAAGTCTAACGGAGTCAGGTCAGGTGACCATGCAAGAGCACCTCCTCTACCGATCCACCTGTCCTGCGAAAGTGTCATCCAGAAATTTTCTCATACAACTATGTTGCATAGTGACAGGGTGCCTCATCCTGTTGGAAAATGGTTTTATTCATAAGATTTAATCTCTTTAATTTGAGAATAAAAAAAGTTCTGAAGCATCGCTTAACAAGATTTATCCCTGTCAGTGGGCTCATCAAAAAAGAATGGCCTGATAATGCAACACCTCTTAACCACTTATCACACATTAACTTTTGGTGAGTCTCTTTCGTGTTGCCACATTTCCTGAGGCTTCTCTGTACCCCAAATGTGGCAATTGTGACAGTTAACTTTCCCACTTATGTGGAATGGTGCTTCATCTGAAAAAGTCTACATGTCAATAACATCTGTCATTTTCCATGACAGAATAAATCCAACCTGGCATGATAATCCCCTTCTTGTAGCATTTGAACAGTCTTAAATTTATAAGCATGTTTATGGAGTTGTCTGGTTAGAAGTCTGTGCACTGTGGTTTTTGGTACATTTAACTCAACAGTAGTACATCACATTGATTTCTTGACTCTCTTACCAAATGCCCTTTCAATTTCGACCACATTCACTTCCCTTGATGAATGCCTACCTGATCTGGGTTTGTCATGAATTGATCCAGTTTATTTGAATTTTTTCATCCAGTTATTAATTGAATTTCTTTCTGTGGGGAGCCTTCTTGTTATAATGGGCAGAGAATTTTCTTCTTACTGCTGTTATGGACTTGAGTTCAGCAAGCCACAGGACACAATTGACTTTTTCTTCAACATTTGCTATCTTCAATCACACCAGTCTAAAAAATATGAAAATAAGAAAAATGTAATGAAATAATATTCATGCATCAAAAATTCTAATAGTTATACTTTCAAATGATATTTATTGTAACTCTGATACATTTGAAGCAGTTAAAGATCAAAACAGCACTAAGAATTATGGGACACCCTATATATACAATTAAAGGACACCTTTGTTAGTTAAATAAGTTTTTTTTTTCAAAATTATTCTTAAATCAGAAAAAAATTAATAATAAAGATTAAGAAACACACTTTGAATTATGTTTATTTAATCATACAGTATTTATTTATTGTCATTTTTCACCATTTATCTTATACATTCCAGCAGTTGGCATCATACCACCCAATCCTCAAGTTTATGGCTATCATAGCCGTTTTCCTTGGGGCAAAGAAGTAAGAAACATCTGAATATATTGAACAATTTTCAGCAGAATAGGTGCAGCTACTATTCTTTAAGGCAATTCACAACAATTGATTGATTCTTAGGTTTACCTACTTCTACATCTAGTGGTATGGCAACATCCATCTCTTAAATGTAAGTTGTAACCTGGATTAAATTAAATGAAAAATATATCTTACATTCAATGTAAAAATACCAACTTTCCCATTTCTCGTTTCTTTGGGTAAAGAAACAAAAAATGGGGACTGCCCATCCCAATTAAATCAACTTATTCAATAAATAAGTTGATTTAATTGGGATACAAGTTTGAATAGGTGGCAAGGAGTGGCTATACCTATTACAAGTCATCACAATACTGTAGATAAAGCCATTATCTTCTCTAAGGTAACACAAATGGTTCATTTAAAGCAGTGGCGCACACAGAGGGGGGGGGGCCAAAAAAGGAAAAAAACACTAGAAAATTTTCCAAAAATCTAATTTTTTTTTAAATTTATGCTGTGTCGTGTCTTCTATTTCTATACTACTTATGAATTAGCAATCATTGCAGATAACCAGTCATAGGTTATGCGATGCACAGTGTGTATTCTCAAATTGTCTACTCAAGATTAAATCCTGAGTGCACTACTGATTTAAAGGATTGAATTGAAGGAGAGAATTAGTGAATGATCATTCAAAAATTATGAATATCTTTTTCTATTATTGTAATTTTTTGTAACTTTAATAATTTGCAATAATGAGCTGAACACATCTTAACCACGCACCACACATTAAATTTTGGTGAGTCTCTTTCATGGTGCCACATTTCCTGAGGCTTCTCTGTATCCCAAATGCAGCAATTGTGATGGTTAACTTTCCCACTTATTATTCTTACTCATTCAGTCACTTACTATGAGACTTGGGATAATGTCATTTCAATGGAGTTCACTATAATGATTGAACTGTAATTGTGTACAGATGTAATAAATTAAGGATTTTGTTGCAAAAGTACTCCTAATCCTGAATAAAATGAGTAAATTGCACACATTATGAAACTACAGTATGGTGCAAAAAAACAGTACCGAATAACTACGATATATGTTATGGAGTAAATGGATTTATTAACAAAAAATAATTTACACATGATGTGTACATCCACAGCTATCAATGGAATCTTGATCAAATGAAGTATTGACAACAGTAGATTACGTGCTCAAAATGGACACCTTGTCCTAGGCAGGTTTCGTAGTGCGTGCGAAGGTTCTCTGTCATCTTGGAGAAAAAAGTATTGGGGACATCTGTTGGACATGCATGTAATTTTATCCCTTAGTTCATCAAGGTTTGAAGGCAGGTCATGGTAGAATATCCATTCCTTCAACATACCCAAACAAAGGCATCAAATGATGTGAGATCAGGAGAACGAGAAGAGTACAGGAATACTGAATCTCTTTTTTTGAGCCTCCCAGATCAATAGGCTCTAGAACCACATGATGTGCGACAGGTTGCTCCATCCTGTTGGAATAGCTGTGCACGAAATGGAATGTTTTTTTGCATGACACATCCTAGGCAAATGGAATCAACACATTCTTGATGTAGTGTTTGCTATTCAAGATCAGAGTTACGCCACCCTCTTTGATGAAGTAGAGCCCAATTATGCCATGCAATGACCTCACTCTGAAGAAGTTTCTCTTGGACAAATTCAGATCTTGAGAAACCTGTAGGTTCGTCTGTTTACATGACTGCTTAGATGGAAATGCGCTTTGTTGAGAACCAGATATTATGAAGCAAGGACAGATCTTCATAGATATTGGTCAGCACACATACACAGTATTCCTGCTATGCAGCTTAATCCATTGCTGTTAAACACTAAACTACCTGAATGATATACAAAAAAAAAAAAACACCCAGCTCCTTTAAGGATTCTCTGTAGTGACCACATCGGTATCCCAAGGTTTAGCGCTATTTGGCATTGATTGTGTTTCAGAGACTGTAACACTTGCCTCAGCACACGCCCTTGATTCTTATTTGTGTTAACAGTTCATGGTCTCCCTGAATGCTCTTTGCACTGCAGCAGAACACTTCTGGTATGTTGGACCTCTCAATTAAGGCAATTATGACACTATTGCTTGGGACACACTTAGAGAAATGAACAAACTGCTCACAAAAATGTCATAGGCTTGAGCCATTTACTCTACCAACTCCATATGAATGAAAATAATACTCGACAATAAACATCTTTTCCAGTGTCAGTGTACAAGAACAAACCAGATGGTAATGCATTTTAGTAGGCCTCATGATGAACTGGCACATAATCTTGCTACTACAGTATGGTACAAAAAAACAGTACTGAACTTCGACACCAGTTTACTACATAACATATATTGTTGTAGTTATTTAGTACAGTTTTTTTTTGCACCATACTGTATCTACACTGCTATGTCATGACTGGAGGGAGACTCCATAATGGTAAGCAGGGGACACTGTGGAGGTCATATTATGGTTTGGAGACCACAATCCTCTGTATGGACAACATGTTCAAGACTAGTTTTTGCCCACTAATGTTTCCTTCTTTTTTTCTTTTCACCTTTTGAAACATTAAATAGGAAAGTTAGCCAAATAATTATAGTATTTCTACAGTTAAACTAAGAAATAAAATTCCTAAAATCCCTCCAAAATTTCTAAAACTTACTTAAAAATCTCACAAAAAAAAATCCTTCATATTCACTTAAACATCTGTGGAATCAACAATAACTTAAATGACATGCATCACTTTCAGGCAACCAAATCTGATATTCTGTTTCTCACTGAACTCAAAATTTCTGCTACATCAATTACAGCCAATCTTAACTGTACAAATTACATCCTGTGATTCCTTCTGCTTTAAGAGAAGTGTTTGTGCCTTTGATTCCTTGCCAAAGGATGTCTAGAATCTCACTTTTTTTTTGACCTCCTGTGGCTTAAAATTTCTTGGCCACATTTTGCATCTGCTCTATTGTTCTCCCAATTCTGCCCACTTTGACTTCCCATTTTCAAAGCTTGATTTTATTCAGTCCAAATTTCTAAACAGTGCAAGTCATTTTTCCTGGTAATTTCAATGCCAACAATTCTAATTGGCTCACTGTTTCACTGGCCAAGCTGGAAGAGAGGCAGGGATTTTTGCTGTAAGCAAAACAGATTATCTCCCTACCAGAATTCCCAACAGTCCTCTTCACTCACCCAACACTTTGTATCTCTTCTTAACTAGTTCTCCTTCCAGATACTCTGTTCAGGTGACTGCTCCTCTTGGTATTTCAGATCACAAACTCATCCAAGTTTTATCTCTGTTAGAACTTCCTTCAATCATTCAGAGCCTCTTTACTCTGGTATTACAATGCCTAATGGAAGGACTTCTGTTACTTTTATCCCCCTTTCCATCATCAGACCACTATTTTCATTCTTCAGATCTAGATACTTGTGATGTTGTTACAGAAAAAATCCATACTGGAATGAAAGCTTTCATTCCTCTCACTGTTCAAATTCCCCACCCCATATCTAAAACCATAGTTCTCCAATAAGTGCACCAGGGCAAGAAAAGCAAACAGTCCATCACAAGTGGCTGAGACCAAAACACCAGTTTCCTTTCACAGTTGCCTGCAACATTTGTAAAACTATCTTTAAAAGGGTAAAGTCTAAATTCAAGGATAAATGTGGAAAACTCACTGTTTGTGCCACTAGCAACTGCACATTCTGGTCCCTCGCAAAAGCTTTGGTGCAACTTTTGTCCATTTCGGTTACTTCTTTCTCACCCTAATGGTAGTACTGTACCTAAAGACAAGCTCCAGGCTTTATTCTTTTCTTCCAACTCCTCCATAGATGACTATGGAAAATTATCTAATGGATAATTTTCCATAGTCATCTATGGAAAATTATCCATTAGATAATTTTCTGTGAGAATCTTGAAAAACTTGGATATCACAAGGCAGCCAAGTCCTGATGGAATCTCACTTATTGTGCTCAACAGATGTGATCTTGAGCATGTTCTTTATCATCTATACACTAAATTACACTCAGCTAACAGCCAGCATAGAAGCAAGCCCATATACAGCCAGTTCCCCCCAAAAAAGGTGATAAATGTCAACTATCAACCTATTCCTTTTACCTCAAATTCTGTCCAGAATGATGGAGAAGTTTATCAACAGGTAAACTTCAAGAAGATTACCTGTTGGATGGCACTTCTCCTTACTTGGAGAAGTGCCATCCAATTAGTGACCACCAGTATGGAGTTTGTTCTAGATCCAAAGGAGATCTGGCATACATCATGCATCTCTAGACTCATACCATGGAAAGGTTTGGAGAAATCTGTGCTGTTGCACTTGACATCCCCAAGACTTTTGATAGGGTTTGGCATCAAGGGCCTCTCAATAAATTACCATTATATTGACTGTCTTTGTGTAATCAGATTGCCAGTTTTCTCACAGATTGATCCCTACATGCAATGGTGGATGTGTTCTTCCTTCAGATTTTCCTGTTAATGCAGGTGATGCATTAACCATCATTGCTCTGTCAATTTATCCATCCTCTTCCTGATTTATATAAAACTATATATCATCAAACCTATAAATCCTATTTATAGTTTTGATGATAACTCTCCACTTATACAAGCCCTGTAGTGATCAAACATCTCACACTTCAAGATCATCTGTAATAAGTGCCCTGAATATTGATCTCCACAGTATCCTTGATTGGGATGTAAGCTACCAAATCAACTTGAATGCTTCCAAAACACAGTTTTGGTGGTTTTCTTGCACAAAAAGACCTCTCATCTTACAGCTGCTCCTGCCTAAATGCCCAAAAAAAATTATGATAAATGTCTTACTTTTGACAATGCTCAAGTCAAGACCAAATCTCACTTCTCAGACTGATTCTTACTCCAAACCTTTTGTGACATAATCAAATCACTTTTATAGCATCATCAGCTTCCAAAAAACTTTGCATCCTTTTCCACGCAAGACAATACTTCTCTTCTGACCAGTTACTTACTCTGCACAAATACCAAATTCAGCCAACCTTAGAATACTGCTCTCATATTTAGAGTGGTGCACCTATAACCTCACTAAAAAGTCTTGATACTATTTCAGAAAAGAGCAGTTCGGTTAATGACATTTTTTTACAGACAGTCTATTTCTGCACTGTATCTCTTCAGCTATTTCCATGGCCACTCTTCACAGAACTAGAATCCACTATACCTCCCCATTTCTGTCAGATTTACAGGAACTCAAGCAAGCTGTTCAACATTCCTTTATAGTCAAACTGCACATTCACCGAATCAGCTGCTCCCAGTTTCATCTTTCATTCCATCCACCTCAATTGTGTGGAACAACCTCCACCATGAAGCATTTCCAAAAAACCATAACCTCCAGCAGTTTAAGAAGAATATCAAAGATTACTCTGGTTGCAATTTTCAATAATATATATCTTGATAGGAGAGCATGTATAGTTATTGAATGATCTCAAAATAATTAACTGCTTTAGTAACTGAATTAACAGCATTTCCAACTTGACTAAGTTTAGGGAATGACAGCCAGTTTTTTAAAAAATATTTTTCTGCACTTTCTATTTGCATTTCCTGTCTGAACAAGTCCATTCTCATGCCAGCTTATAAAGTAATTTAAATCCATTTTTTAAGCCTTAATTCTTTCTTATAATTATCTTAGTAGTTGCAGATAGCTTTAGAAAATTATTATAACTGTTTGTTTTCTCCTTTGTCGAGTCCACAGCTCAGATTTGACTGATATTAACTTCATAATGTTTAACAGCAGGCATCATGTTACAAAAAAGAATCTAATAATTATGCTATTTGAAGAGTTGGATGGCTCATTTTGAATAAGATAACTAGACATAACTTAAAAAGGGGTTAAAGCCCCCTTGCAAATGTATTTTCTTCAACATGAAGTCAGGTTCTATCAGTTAAAATTCATGGTATTATAATGAATTATCACCCTTATTAGAAGCTTCTAATAATTATGGGTGGTAGTTCACAATTAATATATGTACTCAGGAGTGCACTTACCATGTGACAAATAATGCAATTGGTGTGAGATCCAGAAAGTCAGGGAGCCCAAAATGTGAGCTAGTACAACAAATGTGCACAGGGAGTGCAAGTAGAGAATTTTAATGTTGTCCAACACTCAACACCATAAATACTAGCCTGTATCAATCTTTCTCACATGTATTTTCTGTATTATACTACATACAAAAAAAACTATCAGTGATGGAGAGAAAAAAGCATACAGTCTCTAAATAAATAAAGTAACTATCTTTGTTTCATCAAAACTTTATCATTAAGAAATCTTTGATCAAAAACAAAAGATCACTCATGGGAAAATAAGTCGTGACCCCAATAATATATGTTGCATAGTTGTAGAAAGTTTTTCAGCACAATTATGAAGTAAATTTACTAAACAAGAAATTATATTTTTGTCAGAATATAAGTTTTTGTAAGTGAATATCTTCATAACTAGTCTACTTCTAGAGGCAGTTGCCTCAGTATCCCATACGCAAAGTGTATTATGAAGCACACTCTGTTTGCTTATGCTTAGATTAAAGCAAAAATATAATTTGTCTCATATAATTTACTTTGCACTGAAGCAGAAAAACTTTCTACAACTACCTCTGATCCAGAGTATTTTAAAATGGTGGCAATCATTTTACTACTTGAATATGGAAAATGACTAATTTAATTAACATCAGCATTTCATGTCGAAATTTCTGGAATGGAAAAACTACTTAGATAATGGGATGTAAATAAATAACTGACTAATTATTTACAGCTGATGTTTTGCTAGCTTAAGCTAGCATTATTAGAGGCAATTTACCACTACGCAACTCAGTGAAGACAAACAAACTAAAATTACCTCGATAACAAGGGCAGTCACACTTGGGTGGAGAATGTGATTCCTGTTGTTGATGCAGAAGCATAGATAGAGCAGTGCACCAAAATCCGTTTAGAATCATGCCATCCATTCTGTTACACTGGGTTCTGTAAAACCTGTGCTGCTTCCAGGAACAGTCTCTCTGATTTGAAAGAAAGCTAGGCTACTTCACATCTTATGAAGTGGTCTTTCTCTATGGCATGTTGAGATGGTCTGCTTTTTGGGTGTCCATTTTGAATGTATTTTTTCTGTTCTTATTTCCTTAATAAAGTAGTTCATCTTGTCTGTCTAAAAGACTGAGTTTCACACTGGCAAAAGATGCTTTAAACACTAGGGAAGGAGGGTCTAAGCGATCCTTAATTCATCTTAAGCAGAAAGAAATCTTGCTTAGTGGTTTGCAGACAATTCTATGCCATTTCAGGAGAGAGCCCACTTTATCTGTTATGCCTGTGATGTAAGGCAAAGATATAGTGTATATATATATATAGTCTGGTTGGGGGGGGGGGGGGTGATGGTTTATAGTTCTTTTTCAGCAGTTTTTGGCCAGAGTTCTTTTTGTATCTATTTTGTTGGAATAATGTGAGTAGAGCCTGTTGGTCCAGGTGCACTGCTTGTCTTGATGAAATCTGCTTTGAATTTTATTAGATGAAACATTAAGTCCTGTCCAAAATTTAACCCCCTGATATTTGCAAACGCTTTAAGCACTGCCTTAAATCAGGGTATTTTAGATGGAACAACCAGCTTTTTAAACAAATTGAAGATGTAGCAATGGGCTTCCCACTTTCATCTCCCATTGCAAACTTATACATGGAATCATTTGAATCTTTGGCACTTAATTCTGCCCCTCCTCAACCCAATGTATGGCTGAGGTATATATAGACGATATCTTTGCCATTTGGCTGCATGGCCTACACTCTCTCTAACTGTGTACATTTCCTCAATGATATCCATCCTCTAATCAGTTTCATTGTGGAAGAAAATAAAGAAGCAGCTCTTGCTTTCTTGGATATTTTAGTTACAAGGCAAACAGACTGGTCCCCTCATATGTTGTTTACCATAAAGCCCCCCCCCCACACACACACACACTGAAAGATACCTACATGCCACTTTGCACCACCACCTGCTCAGAAGTCTGGAATTTTCAAAACCTTAGTCTCCAGGACAGAGTGAATTTTGTTATCAAGACAAGCACCACACTTGTCACAGCAGGTTCTACTCACATTATGCCAATAAAATAGATACAACAAAAAATCTCTAGCCAAACTCCTGAAAAAGAACACCCCACCTCCAAAAAAAACCCAGACTATACATACACTGTATCTTTGCTGTACATCAAAGGCACAACAGATAAATTGGGCTCCCTCCTGAAACGACACAGAATCAGTCAATTAACACCGATTCTGTATTAAACAACGGCATGATTTTAAGCAGATTTTAGCACATGACCTATCTACACTGCTGCATTAACAACAGGAATAACCACAAAGAGTACCACTGTTGCTCACCACGCATGTGATTGTCCTTATCAAGGTCATTTTGGTTTGTCTTCACTGATTTATGTAGCGTTAAATCAGAACTCTCTACAAACCGCTAAATAAGATTTCTATCTGCCTAAGATGAATTAAGGATTGCCTAGATCCTCTCTCTTCTTCCCTGATGTCTACAGCATCTACTGGTGTCTGGAACTCAATATTTTGGACAGACAGGATGAACTACTTTAGTAAGGAAGAAAAAGAATACAAAAAATACATCCAAAACGGAGAACCCAAAAGCAGACTATCTCAACATGCCATAAAGACCACTTCATAAGATTAGAAGTAGCCTGGCTTTCTTCCAAATCCCATTTTAAATCGAAGAGACTGTTCCTGGAAGTAGCACAGGTTTTACAGAGCACGGTCAAATGTAACAGAATGGATGGCAGGTTTTTAAACAGAGTTTGATGCACTACCTGTCTACACTTCCGCATTAGCAACAGAAATCATCACAAAGAGCACCACTGTCACCCTCCATGCCTTCACTGAGTTATATAATGTTGAATTGCTAGCAAAATATCAGCTGTAAATAATTATTTATTTGCATCCCATTTTATGAATCATTACATCCCATGTAATGATTCTTTCCATAATGCAGTGTTTCCCAAACTTTCAGTACCTGTATACTGCTTTTAAAATTTCATTTCATATATTCTTCTAAATATTCTTTTTAACATCATTCTCACTGTATGCCCAAACCACTTCAAGCAGGAGTTCACAAGCATTTTTTCAACTCTTTCTAGTTCCACACATTCCTTTCATTTTCCAATATTTGTATTCTACTTGTCTGTTTGTTGATCAAAAGTTTCAATTTCAGACCTTACTAGTCCAAAATAGATTACTTACCCACCCACCATCTTTTATTTTTTTTTTAATAGCGGTGTATGGACAGTGAAATCCTCATTATCTCCTGATCTAAACATCCATCACAAGAAAGTGTACTCTCCAGATAATTCAGTTTCCAGTACTCAAGACTTGCCTATTGAGTCTAAAATAATTAACATTTACATTTTCTGTATAATTTAAAACTATGCTCTCACTCTTCCTGCAATTAATATGTAGCTCATAATTTTATGTCCCACTGTTGCTTTATCCGAACGTCTTGTCTTCTACAATTTACATTATAACATGTTGTGGACAATTATCTACATCCTCTCAAAAAACTAGTTTAATGTCTATCCTTGAATTATAAACATAAGTCAATTTTATTTTTACTTATACTTTGTTTGGAATATTAAAGAGCTCTCTTTAACATCTTTCCAGCAGAAAAAGCTTTTCATCATAAATTAAAGACTCCAAGAAATTATATTCTTAGTCCAAGTGCAAACAAACAAAGTTTGCACCAGAAGTTACTTAGTTGCCCAGCTGTTACAGCTGGACAACTCATATATAGAGGCTGACTTCACATTACTTGCCTTAGTATCCTATAATGCAATGCATTATGGGAAGGGTCACTACTCAGACCAGTTTTGACCTTTATTGAGGGCTCATAAGAGGGAGCCAGACCCAGAAGTGATATCAAGGTTGAAGTAATACAGAAGTCATATTTCCATATACAAGAAGTCAAAAGGTGTTAACACCTTATTACTAAATTACTCTGTATTAGGTATAGATGTTGAAAGTTTTTCCACTTGGTTATACCATAAATTAAAGATGCCAATAAATATTCTTGGTTTAATCATCATGTGCCTTAATATCCCATAATGCAAAGCATATTTCACACAGTCCAGAAATTGTCATCTTCTTGGCTTAAGCCAAGAAGAATTGAGCAGTGATTTAACTAGAAGAACATTCTTGCAGAGCAAGCTAGTTCTAACAGTCACTAATCCATCAGTAAAAAACCAGAATACTTAAAATTTTTCTTACTTTTAGCATTGGTGAAAATGTTTTCTTGAACACTTTCATTAATGCTAAAAGTCCCCTGCCACCCTTTCCTCAACAATCTATTGATCATAGGTTATTGGTCTTTAAGATCAGGTGGCTCCCAAATGCATACATAATACATTATATTGTGATACTGTTCTATTAATTTTGCTACATATTCAATCTTTTGAAATTACGCTATCAAAAGAAATGAGGCTGAAGTAAAAATAAACACAAGGATTTTATAATTTCAGTATGCCCACTTCCTATGGTCTCATTAGACATAGCAATGCTCCATTTCAACATTTCCCCATCCCAGGAATGAATCTCAGTTATCTTTGAAAATCATGAAAAATTAACTGAAAATTTATCACTTGAATTTCATATAATGATCTAAAGCACAGAATTCATTTTATCTTTTTATTCTTTGTCCTTGCTCATGAAAGAGCACATACTACAATTACGTTCTCATACAGATTATGAACATAAACTTAAAGTAACATATCACAATAATATTTATCGAGTTATTCAACAGTAAAAATCTCGGACTAGCAAGGAAAGAGGAAATTATCATAGCTAAGGCACAGTTGCTATTTTATACCATAATATTAATTTTACTTTTTATAAATATACAAATAAAAGTGCAGTATATATTGACAACTGAAGGAAAGTGCAAAAGAAGCTAAATAAACACTATTTTTTTTTCTTGTATTTATACACTGCACATATTGCAGAAAGTGGTATTTCTGCCTAGAAAATATATGCTTTGTTAATGAATGACCAAAGAAGTATTGCTGTATGAAGAGCCCATGACAATCCAACATGCCTACGAACAGCAAATCTGTAACATCATTTCTTCATCTTGCATCATAAAAAAATATTTCTCAAAATGAAAAAAATAAAATAAAAATAATTCCATATGATAAAGCTTTAACTGCCCAGTTACACACATTGTTTAACCATCACAGAGAAATGCAATTGTTCAACTGAAACATCACCATTAAAAAGTATCTTACGGTTTCTATCGTTTTCATACAATAGATGTATTGTGTGATAAACAGAAGAGAAGCAGTACCTAAACTAAATATTTGTTATAAATATTCACACACTTCTGGAAAAAGGTAACTGACACAATACTGTATATAATATGATGCTGTTCAAAGGTAAGGGGAGGATCATCTAACCATGAGCCATATTATGTGCATGTGTTCCAAACTTTGACGAGTTCAAAACCTGAATATTTAAAAAAAAAAGTTTCAAAGTCAAAACAACAGCTACAAAATTCAATTCAGTTGAAATAATTTCTAGGAAGATATGTTTAAACTTCTTTTAATATCATAGCACAGTATCCTATATATTCTGCACAAGTGTATATATAAATACACAATATATACATCAAGACATGTATTATTGTTATATCATTTTATACCAAGGGAAGCAAATTTACAATGTCTTCATAAATATCTTCACAATTACAATTTGAAAAATTTACAGAAAATTAATAACACAACAGAACAACAGCTATGTTACAAGAGATGAATATGTTTAAAAAGGTTGGTACAAGTTCAGCTACTTTTAAAAGTTGCACAATGAAATAATCTAAGGTGTGACAGAAAATTGCAAGTTAACATTCTAGAATGCATAATTTCTAAAGTCCATATACTCCATATCATTATTTAATTGGTTCTGGAGTAGTGTCTGATAATATTTTTAAATGACACATACAAATTATTGCAACGAACTTTATAGATGCAGTTTCACATGCTTGTCTGCTAATCAAAAGATTTTCCATAATAAAACAAGAGAGCAGTCTGTTATTGATGAAATATTAAATTTTGATAGTGGTTCAAAAGTAGAGTATCTGTTATTTTTTCATCAGTTGGATAAATTGCTTGTAATACTTTATAAATTGAGGTACCTCTTCTTAGTCTAACAAAAAAAAATTTTTTTTTTTCAATATTTGCACATTGTTTCCAACTATAAGAAAAGTAACCTATTATGTGAAAGTCAGAAATGCTTATTTTGAATAGTTTATTAGAACATGCATTATATGATGATAATTATTTAGGAACTAGATTATTAAGTATTCCACATCTAGCAGTACAAAAATAAACACAAGAGAGTGAACACAGTAGCACACTTTAATATAAGCATTACCAGTTGTTTTTTTTTAAAGTACATAAATATTTTCTCGTGATTACTGGACAACCAAACAGTAATCTATATAAACTAGAAAAGGCTATTTATGATGTGTGAAAGGCATGTCATTCTAGAATCTTCATTTCACAATTTTTCTTTAAATTAAATAATTCCAATAAATTAATTCACTTTGTAAAGTAATTTATTTAAATATGTATTCCAGCATTTTTGTTCAGTTTTGCTAATGTTGCACTTTAAGTGCATTAGGAATATTACTAAATCTGGAAGTATGTAAAAACTATCATAAATAAAATTTGTTTATATATACATAATTCTACTCAAACACAGAGGGTGAAATTTCTATTTTGCTTAAAGTTTCATTTATTAATTGCTTATAATCAATAGTTAGATCAAGTTAAAATGTTTCCTGTGCTTTCAGAAATTCTTGACGAACAAACTTTCAATACCAATACCAAACCAATTCATCTTAAGTACCAAATACAGGCTGAAAGCAACTGCTAACAATGAAAACAACTGTTATGAGAAGTTGATTCAGATCTAAAAAAAATTCAGTTCCCTAAGATCAATATAGCCACAATATGTGTTATGGTGCTTTTTACAATGACTCCATTTCAGAAATAAAAAATATAAAAAAAAAGAAAAGAAAAATCTAAAGAAATAATTCCATCACAGGTAAAGTTTTTGACAGTAACCTATATAAGTATATAAACATATTACATAAATATATATCTTATATATATATATATATAATATAAAAAAAAAAAAACTTGACACAACTGTGAAGAAACACTTTCCTAATTATTTTATGTTCTAGTTTTATAATGTCTATACAAGCAAAAATGTTTGAGGATCTATTATACAAGAGAAACTTTAACAAATGTCCTAAGTTCTACAAGCAAATGCTTTGAAATTTAAATATCAAACATCATAAAATGTGAAAAATCTTACCCGCAAATCTAGAAGTATCACAGTTTATTCACACAGTACCTTCATCTTCCCCTCCCACACATACCCCACCATGTATTGCAAAGAAAGGATAGTGAATCTCAGCATCTAAGTTAAGTTTATTCGGTGATGCATATATAATTATGAAAAGGTCTACTGTTTTACAACTAGTGACTGTACATATGTATGATTTCTAAAAGTCCTGAGCCTGAAATTTTGAAGGAGACTTTGCTGGAAATTTTTTATTAATGAAACTGAAGACAAAAAATAAACATATATATATCAAGTTTCATATATGAAAATTTGTGATATTCAGTCCTTTTAAATATGAAGCAGTTTATATTTAATGAAATAATTTATTTCAACAGCTTAGTAAAATGTTGCTTTTTAGTCTATAAAGAGAAAGAAAAAAGAAATACCTGTAAATCATCTGCCTAATAAGCAAACTTAAATGGCTTTGACTAAGTAATTCATGGAGGATTTTCAAAAGAATCTATCCAATTAGTAAATTTTGTTTATCTGGACGTGTTACAAAATACAAACAAAAAATTAATAATTTTGTTATAATTTATAGTCTTCAATATTGAGAAAAATAACTATTAGCTATTAATTTCTCAAAATTAAAGGTATAAGTTATGATAAAGTTCAACATGAACGTTGAACAATATCTAATCCTTTCACAAAAAAATAATAAAATTATTCCAGCTATGAACAAATAAAATTCCATTACAGAATACTCTGATCAACTGCAGTGTGCACCACCAGAGGAACTTATTTTGTTCAATTATAAATGTTTTATCAGTTGAAATGCATATTTACAAAAGGTTTTTAAATGTCAAAGAGAGAATTAGCAGATAGTGTGTTTTACTGGTTTAATGTTGCTCAAAACACACAAAAAAAATAATAAATAAATAAAATACTATTTTGTTAACAAAGTCTACACAAACTTCTATGTCAGGATTACACACTGGAAACACTATGTACAAACATGAGTGTAATTATTATCACTTTCCAAATTTTATGCTACAAGGTTAAGAAAAATGCCCTCTTCCGTATAGTTGAATGCTCTGGGAGAGACATTACCCACTTTCTTAAACTAATTAGTAATACACAAGAGCTGACCAAGACTGCACCAGATATACTATAGGCATCTGGAATTTCATTGAAAAACATGACCTGCCATACAAAAGCCAAAACAATGTCTGTGGCTGCTCGAACTATAGACACAGGACCAGCCTGTTCTTGTTTTAGAGCAAGAGTCAGGAGTGTTTGACCCAAGAAGCTGAATATGCCAAGCAAAACAATCAACCATTGTTCTAAACCACATCCAGGTAAAGAAAAGTACCCAATGGCTGCTGTCAGAACTGTAGTTTCTATGATAGCAACCCACCCAAAATTGAACATGATGACTGCATGATGAACGCCTTTTACCTTCCGAATCACAATATACACACTTGCCCCAAAAATTGTTGATCCAAGAGCAGCTAGTACTCCCCATAAATGATCCATACTATAATTAAAAAGTTCATTAGCTAATATTACTGGTAATTTTGTAATTAACACAATGCCCACCAAAGTTAAAAATACTGTAACTGTGTGAAAGATACCACATGGCTCTTTTAAAAAGATCCTTGCTAGGACTGAAACAAAGACAGGAACACTAAAGATAATTACAGATGCATCTGCTATTGGGAGAAGGCGAAAAGCAAAAAATCGAAGAAACAGACTAGTAGCACCTACAAAGCCACGAAAGATTAAGAAATGACGTGAACCTTTTGGACCAAGTGGGTCTTCTCTACTGTAAACAAGCACAGGAAGAGTAAATATTAAAATTCCTACAAAACGCAGAATAGCTAATTCTCCTGGATGGATATTTTTTAAATATTTTACAATTACAGATGAAAGCGAAAAGAATACACTTGACATAGAAGAAAACATAAGTCCCTGATAAAGGGACATATTCCTTTTGAAGCAGTTAACTTTAACCACTTCTTGCTCTTCATCTGCTGAGAAGTCCTTGATAGGTCCAGAGAAATGACTAGTCTGGTGAGAGCCAGATTCCTGGTCTGTGGCTTCAGGATCCTCCTGATAATGGTCATACTGGTGTGATGAGTCAGATATCAACGGATGTTCTTGATGAGTGGGTGAAGTTTTGCGAAGCCAAAGAGGCATACTGGAAGGCTGGCATGGTTCGGTCACTGTTGTTTTTTCAGATGGTTCATTATCATGTTCCTACAGAAACAAAACCAGGTTAATATTAAAAATAAAAATTACATTAAAAAAAAAACTTACCAAGTTTAACAATTATATACAAGAACTTTTTTTTATGACAATCACATCCATGATAGCATGTTTAGTATTGTAGATGAATTCAGGATTAGACAATCCAAGTATGACTTTGCTCTAGAGACCAAGTATGTACTTTATTACAGGCCTGAATTGCCTTAAAAAAAAATGGATGAATTCTATCCCTAGCCAACGGGGTTGCAGAAAACATAGATACAATCCACTCAACCAACCAAGTTACACATTATGCAGTTAATCATTTAATTGAGTAAATGGCACACATTGGAAACCATCTTCAATATAATATATTCCTCTGGGAAATTGGAAAAATCACACAACAATGAAGGCACATGGAAAATTATCTGGATGTCTTGCAACTACATACAAGAAAACATGCAATTCTCAGTGGGAAATTCAAAAACAATGAAGGTACACAGAAAATTAGGCTTCTTGCAAATGCATACAAGAAAATATTTCATTCTCAGTGGGAAATTCAAAAAGCACATAACAATGAAGGTACATGGAGAATTATCTAGCTGTCTCGTACTGCTTGCAAAAAAAAAAAAAAAGATTCCATTTTCTCTATGCACCTTCATTATCATTTTTGAATTTTCAATATAACATACTGCTAAAGATGATGGTTCATGATATTGGTCCAAAATGGCGGCGCTATAACTATCATTAGTCATTTAAATTTTTAAATGTAACATTTCAAGGGCATTGTTCTGTATAGGTCTTTTGACATCTTATGCATGGGGTCAATGAAAAAAAAATAATAAATTGTGCTCTCTCATTCTTCTTACTGACATTTTCCAATAATAAAAATTAAGGGAGAATATAATTTTTTATGATAAGTATACAAATATGTTGTAAATGAAGCCCTGGAGAACTATGATATTGGAGTGACAGTTGCTGATGATATTGATCTCTTATCAGGGAAAAAAAAAAAAAAAAACACCAAAAAGTTAGATCATACTCTTAAAAACTATGGCTTGACCATAAGTACCCCAAAATCAAAAAGAATCACAAATATCTGTTTTGACTAAGAAGGAAGTGATGTGGCAGAGAGTGAGAAAAAAATCCTACTTGAGGATACATCTACAGAAGAAGCTGATCAACATATATCTAGGCAATATCGTTAATAAAAATGGAAGCAACAACGGCACTCCAAAAACTAAAACCACTATGGACAGATATGCTTACAATTGTAAACAGATTATGCCTCATAACAGAAAACACACCAGGTTCATTTGATTGTAGACAGTGCATAATGAAAACTAACTAGTTTTGCCACTATTAATACTTGTGACTTCTTCTGGGTTTAGAATGACAAAAAATACAAGGAAAGGCTAACATGAACATTAGCCTATTCTCGTAATTTTTTATGTCATTCTAACTCAGAAGAAGCCACGAGTATTAATAGGGTGCAACTAGTCAGTTTTTCACACATTGTTTATGACCGAATAAACCTAGTGTATCTTCTTTCATAATTTATACTTGTTGGTTGAAAGTATACATATTCAATAAATTACACCTTACTGACACACACCAGTTAATTCATTACTTCTATATGAAAATGAAACTTGAATCCTCCTAAAAGAAGATGAGTTTCTGCCATTTGAAATGAGCTGCTTTAAATGACTCAAAGAATACACTGATCGTGACACAAATTTTAAAGTAAAACAAAGAATCAGTTCAAGAGATAACATCATAGCTGCGATTCAAAGGAAACACCCATCTGGCTTGGTCATATCAACAGATTTAATGGTGTCCCAATACATATTTTTGAAAGACTTATTCCAGGAGCATGAAAAAGAGGCTGGACTAGAATAAATTGGATAGACAATTTAAAAAAGTGGACAAGTTCTTCATTTACAGAGCTGAAAGCAAAATGTCAACTAAGGACCGAGTGGAAAATTTCTGTAAAGAATATTTATTAATATCTACTCAACAGTCCTTTGAGACTATGAGAAGAAGAAGAGGATATACAAGAAGTTGATTAACCTGTAGTACATTAGTGAAAAGAACTTATTTGCATTTAGTTTGAAATTTAGTTTGAATAGTTGTGGATTGTATTCCATGGGAAACATAAGATGAGAGACTGTTCTAGAAAGTAGCAGTAGGAGGATAAATGAGGAGGAGGAAGAATTTATTCTGTGGGTGGGGAGTCAAATTATGAAGGGGTAATGAGTGCTTACTGCATATGCTTCAATGGATTTAACTGGGGAGGGGGTGCAAGAATAACTGACGACAGTTCAGATAGGCTGTGATAGCATTTATAGAAGATGCAAGCAGCAGAAACTGAATGCCTGTGTGAGAGTGGGTGGAATAAATTGGTGAGAGATGGATCGTTAGTCAACCTAATTGCTCTCTCTTCTACACATACTGGCCACTGAATTAGAAACTTTTATTTAACCCCACAGAGGTCGCAGTTGAAAAAATTGTAGCATAGGTTGCATGTATCTGAGAGATACATTCTCTATTAGTATGTGCTAAAATGCGATTAAAAAAAAAAAAATTCAAATATAATTGAACAAAGAAAAAAAAAACTAAACCAATACTATACTGACATTGGAGTTCACGGTATCTCTCAGATACAATTTACTATCAAATATCACTTTTACATTCGACTCTATCATTCTCATCATCAGGCTCTAGTAATATTTGCTGAATCTCTTCAACATCTGATGGTTTATCCAATCGACATATTTTACCAGCCATTTTCAACAGTAAATAAAAAAAAAAAAACCTAAACCAATACTATACTGACAGATTCGGAGTTTGCAATATCTCTCAGATAAAATTTACTCAAATATCACAAACCTTTACATAACAAGTGTTAAACCAAAACTGACCGCATAAACAGTGTGGAATATCACTTGTAATATATGCATGCACAGCTGGTCACGACCTCCAAGATATACACTGGATATGTGTAAGAATATTTATATTAACAATTTGTTTGCATCTGTCAGATCAGCCACAACTACTGTAGGCTGATCTGACATATCAACCTACAGCAGTTGCTGATCTGCCAACATGCTAGGGTTAATAGCATGTTGGCCCTCCTTTAGCCCAAATTACAGCACATGTAGTTGGCATAGATTCCACAAGGTGTTTGTTGGATTGCATCTGTCTACAACATACTAGGCATTTAACAAACAGTCCTTTAACTGGCTCAGATTTGATGCAAGAGAACTTTGCTGCTAGATATGTTTTTTCTAACATGTCCCACACATTCTCAATGGGGTTCAGATCTGGGCTTTGTGGTGGCCAGGGAAGATGGCGAAAATCACTGTCATGTTCACAGAACCATTGATGAACAATTCTTGCAAGTATCACTATCGTCTGTGAAACAACTGTCACCTGCTCAATGAAAAGTCAACATTGCAGAATGGACTTGATCAGCAACAATGTTCAGATATTCCTTGGAGGTTACCTGACCTTTTGGCAATATCAGGTGAGAGATGGGTCTCTCACCTGATCTGTTCCATACCAGAAGAACATGCCCACAACATGATGCCACCAGAACCTTGAGTTGTATTTACAAGGCAAGCTGGGTTAATAGCTTCACGGGGTTCCCACCAATTTCTCTGCCTACCATCGGTATAGATGGTGTCCCATGACTCGTCAGAGCACAACTTTTTTTTTTCCAGTCATGGTGTTCCTGACACCACTGTAAATGAACTTTCCAGTTCTTCGCAGAAACGAGTAGTTTCCATATAAGCATGTGACTGCCAATATGGATCCTCTTCAATTCCCTACACAGTGAGATATGCGTTGGGAACAGCCTTCATTAAATGTTGCGATCAATTGCAGAACTTGTGTTCTGCAATTGATCTTGTTCTGTTTGTCCATACAAGCCTTCTCAAATGATGGCGAACTCATTCCTAACAGACTGCCTTAGGACCAGTTATGCCTCTTAGACAAGCAATGTGGATTATTTTTCCACTGATTAAACACCCAGGATATCTCACCTTATGAGAAACTAGTCAGCTCTGATGTTTTCAAAATTGTGGCTCAGCCAGATGGGCACCCACAATAAGTCCTTTATCAAACTTTGAAAGATCCTTTGTTTTTCCCCATTGTGATCAACACTATTGATGGAGCATTCTTAACATGCAGCATTCTTAAATAGTTACCTAAAACACATGGTGATGCACATGACAAGTATTTTGAATATATGCTGCATAAGGGATGTTTATGTGCATAAAGGTTTCCAATTCAGCGGTCAGTATGTGTATATTGAGTCAATATGGGTGAAAGAGAAATCCTCACTTTTTGGATGCAAAAAAAGCAATAGTTGTAATGTACTTATGCGAAAAGAGGCCGATGATAGAGCAATCCCAAGATGAGACATCACCTTGTATAGATGATTTCGGTGTCAATAGTAAGTCTGAACTGTGTTTATCTAGCACTGAAACCGACAAGATTCTACAAATACCATTGAAGAATGACTTGGAGATCAGAATTTATGATAGAAGAGGTTGTGGTGGTTGGTATAGCACATGGTGTTTAGCGTACTATCATCAGCACAGCTGTGTATTGGATTTGTAGTCAACTGGAGTAGGTCACTGATATATAGAAGGAAGACAGTGAGTGAGAGATCAGGATACATAGAGGATAGGGAACTCTCAGCTATCATACAGTGTGCATCCAATCAGAAAGCTAGCAATCCAGTTGCTGAATTGCAGATAGGCCAAATGATGGGAGCTGACTTAGATCCTTGTGCCAGATCCTTGGAGATATGTCTGAGGATTGTAATTAACACTCCCAAGTTCAACATACAAGCACCTGAAATACCTTTATTTAAAGTCACCACAGTATAAACAAATTTCCTATCCAATTTTTTTAACCAGCAAAACATTCTTTATATTCAAATCCTTGGAATACACAATATACAATAAATGCTTTATATTTAACCACTGAAACCACTAAGTTTGTAAAAGTGACTAGAACAGAAATCCTTAATGTTAATCTACTCCAGATATTTCAGAGGACTTCACATCTCATGATATTAAGTATAAATTTTTAATTCCAAAATTTGCAACTACAACAATTAAAATGTAATTTCATATGTAGTTCCTAGCCTAGAAATTTACTAAATTGTCTTATGTAAAATGTTACTGCCTCATTTGTAATGAAGTAATACTTAAATGTTCCCCATCAGCAGGAAAATATAAGACTTCTTGGAGATGAGTAAGCATGGCAAGGATCCAAAGGAAGTGAATATGATGACAAGTTTGTGGAATGACAGATATGAGAATACATTCAAGGTTTGTGTGGACCACTAACACTAGTTCATAAAGGGTTTTTATAGGATTGCTGGAATAAATATATGCAACAGGAAAGAAAAGGTTAGCAAGGGCATGATGGCTAGTTTTTTTTTTTTTTTTTTGCTTGGAGAACTTAATGTGCAGAATGGGTTGCCAGAAGTGATTGCAAGTTCTCTTGTCAGTGAATGAGTTTAGGTATTAATGTGAATTTCCTACAATGTCGTTAGATTTCATGGAATCACACATGTAGTACTAATAATTCAATCATTTGCCGCTCTCTCCTCAAAATGAAATTTAGTTTGTATATTTAGTTCATTTTAAAACCACTGTCTTCTTACTTCTGGTGATCAGCATCCAATTCAGTACTGCAATAATCCTCTGGGTCATCTTCACCACATTTGCAATATGTCCACTGACTTCCAAATCTCTTGCCTTCAGTAAAATTTCACTAAAAGAGTTTGCAGATTTGATGCCACAACATTTGCATCATACTAAAGCCCTTCTTCAACTTCACATAATATGCAAACAATTATTTAATATCTCATCTCTCTGCACTCCACTGACCAAGACCAAATGTTAATGGTCCCAGTACTAAATCCTGTGGAATCCCACTTAACTTTCCTTCTCTCCAATATTGATATCTCATATACAAACTACTACTTAAATATCAAATTGTCTTGTAGCATCCTGTCAGATGCCTTTGCAAAATTTGCAAGAGTTACAGTATATGCCTTTCTCTCATCAACATTTGTTATTTTATTATAAAAGGCAAGAAAGATTACCAAAACAAAAGCACCCTTACCAAATTCATGCTTATCTTCATAAGCAATATTATATGAACTCTTATTAATTTCTCCAAAATTCTCAAAACTACCACAGTGGAAATGCAAACTAGTCTATACTGTGATACCTCCATTCACAACTCATGCAATGGTGCTCACTTATCCTTAATAACTCCAGCTGCAAATACTTTCATTAAACAGCCAGGTTCATTTTCTCAGCACATTTCCCCACATGAAGGAATATTCTAATCCATCTGCACTGGCAGCTGAACTGCTGTTTGTCCACTAAAATTCATCCACAATAATTTCTGTAATGACTTTAGGATTTTCCTTGGTTCATATCCTTCTCTATCTTGAATCTCTATCCTTCTCACTTAGTATATAATTCACCATTACTGCTAACAAATATTACTTAATTAGCTCCTATACGCCACTGATCTCTCTCTTTCTTTCTTCAAATTCATCCATCCACTATAATTCATCAATCATTCATTCATCCGACCTGCAAGTTGGTTTCTAAGTTAAACTTGCCAAGAAATTATATTCTTGTTTTAGCAAACAAAGTTTGCACACTATCCCATAATAGGCAATTGATGCACACATTTGCATCAATTGCCTAATATTCCATAATGCAAAACACACTCCTTTCAGATGTGTATAATGCTATGCATTATAGCAAGGGTCACTACCCAGGCTGGTTTCTACCTTTATTGAGATTTCATCAGTGGAAGACAGATCCAGAAGGGGTTTCTGTCTTCTAGGGTACATAAAAAACTGTTTGCTTATACTTTGGATAAAGGATTAAACAAGAATGACTTCTTGGCAAGTTTAATGTAAATTATAACCAGTTGAAAAAAAATGTTCTACAACAATCTCTGATCTACAGTATTTTAATAATAAGGTTTTTAGGTCTATTATAAATCACCAGCCTATAATTCCACATAAATCTGCTCCTCCTTGATGCTTCTGCATGCCTATTCACTCCCAAATCAAGACTATATGGTTCCTCACTAAATGGGAGCGAGTATGTCATCTCAGTCACAAATAAACCCTCGGATACTATGACCAAAATCCTAAACTCTCATTATCATCAAATTCCTGATATGTACCCTCAAGAAAGTGTACTGCACATTATGATAGTACTACATGAAAAGTTTCCATCATTACCACCTTCCTATTGACAATTTGCCCCCAAATTAACCTGCTACTTTTCAGAATTCCAATAACATCAGATCTCATATTTCATTCTTCTAAGGCACTTCTTTCCATATCAATTTGCTTCATCTTGATCTTCCAGTGGGTCTTTCCTGGCAGAAAACACTTGCTTTGCTAACATTTCCTCTTCCATTCTGCTTAAGTGACTATACCACCTTAAATTACGGTGGCTCACACATTTCTAAATGCTAACACTGTCACGTTACTTCCTGATACCATGCCAGCAAGGCCATTATTCATTTCTCACAGAACACTCACATCTGTGGTCTTCAGTCTTTGATCAAGTGTTTTATTTCCAAAGGCATTACTCTTTGCTCATTACCCAGCTCTCAGAGCCGAAACTCTTGATTCTCATATTCCCAACTACTCATGCTGTTTAAGACATTTGTTTCTCCAGAATTCTAGCAATACCATCTCAAAACTATTAATTTATATGCCATTTCCTCTGTGCCATTTATATTTCTATAACTAAAATTTCTCACTTTGTACTTGCCAAACTAATTCTGTCTAAACATTTTCCACTCATCACTCTGTTTCCTGGCCTATAGCAACATCCCACAAACTATCCTGTTCCTATCGATCTCTACTTCACACCATGTAAGCTCTCAAAGACATTAGTGTCAATTTCCTCACGGTTCTCTATCCTGAGAGGGTAGAGAATCCTCTCAGGATAGAGAGGGTTCTCTACCAACTCAGGACCTATCATAAGTAATGTTCGACCATTCCATTTTCTCTCTCTATCCTGCCAAAATATGCTATATCCTCTGTCAACCACATTACCAATAATCCTCGCACACTGTATCTAACAATGTCACTCTCATTCGCTTTACTGCTGATTCTCCTAGCATTCAACAGAGAAAAAGCTGTATTTCATTTATTCCAATTAATCCTGTTGACTCCACTCCATTTCATGATATACCATACAACCTCCCAGCTCCTAAGCCATTATCTGCACATAACTCCATCCCTAGCACCTTCCTTTTCTGTCATCAAATACATTCAAACATCTATGTCTGACCAAATAAATGAGCCAGACTTTCCTTCTTATACATTCTCACTATCATGCGATTTATTATCACCACTCTTCTCACCTTTGCAATGTATTATATTATCTCACACTTTCCTGTTATACAATCTCGAACATTGATCTAAAATCTCTCAGGTTCTGTACTATCCATCTCTTCATATACAAATTTTGATCTCACTTCATTGCCATAGCTGCCCCCCCCCCCCAAGCATGCTCCTTTAACATCCTACTCTGCACATTCCACATCACTAAACTGTGATACAGTTCACTCTTCAAAGCTCCATCCATTCCTTTTTGGCTGGCACATTCCTCACACCTGCTTGATCTATGTTTCCTATTTTCATCTCATTTCTCTATCCCTTGCTATTCTTGCATAACAATTCCTATCATTCCCTCTTTTTCCTTTCATTCTCATGACTTTCTCACTTTCACTCTTGATCTCCTTACAATTAAACTTGTCTCATATCCACTTCAACTCATTCTATGTGCCTTCGATTTCCTTTCCATGCACCTCTATTTTTCTCTCCAAGCATCCTGCTTCACCTATTCATCTACACCTCAAAAGACATCCATAACACTATCTACATCTTCAGTAATACTGTAAAGTGTTAAATCCATCAAATTGCCCAACGCTCATCACTATCTAAAAAAATTAAGACAATTTAATGACAATGTATTGATGCCTACTGCTGCAATTTTATACAAGCTAATGTGCTTATGCCTTCCAAGATAACTTTGAAAATTGATGTACAGGCAGCCCTCGGTTTACGACGGTTCAATTTACACCGGATGCCTGTAGGTGCTTTCTTACTGTGATCTGACTGAGAAACGATGCTAGCAGGCACTCTAGTGTTTGAGTGTTTACCGAGCCGAGCTACTCCGATGTATATGTATCAAACCTAGTTTTACTGTTGAATCTACCTAATTGTTCTATTTTTTTTTTTTTTTTTTTTTTTTTTTTTTTTTTTTTTTTTTTACATACCATGTCTGATAAAAGAAGTGCAGAAAAGTTAGCAGAACTTGGTGTAAGGCGTGGAAATCGATCACACTTGGAAAAAAGATGAACGTGATTTGAAGAATGGAAGATGGGCAGACACGTGCTAATGTCTGTAGAATTATGAACTTACTTCCATCGACTGTTACTACAATTATTAAAAATGCAGATAGAATAAAACAGTCTGCACAACAATCTACGGTAGTACTAAATGCAAAACGTAAGTTATAGCAGTTGTATACTTCATGAAAAAATGGAAAAATTACTATCATTATGGGTGGATGATTTGAATCAGAAAAACATTTCTCTGACGCAGGCCATTATAACTGAAAAAGCAAAAACAATTTTTGAGGATCTTAAAAAGACAGATGGAGGTAAAGAAACATTTTTAGGAAGCAAAGGTTGGTTCATGAGATTTAAGTCTCAAAGTACCATAGTGTCAAATTATGAAGTGCGGATGTTGCGGCAGCAGCTGCTTTTCCTAAAGAATTTCAAGACTGTATAGAACAAGGTTCAAAGGCTCTACTAGAAAAAACTGCCATCACGCACCTTCATTTCCTGTGAAGAACGTTCCGCTCCAGGTTTTAAAGCTGCAAAAGATAGACTTACACTTTTGTTGGGTGCAAATGTCTCCGGAACTTTGAAACTTAAGCCAATGTTGGTGTACCATTCACAGACACCACGTGCCTTCAAGGGTCTAAAAGCCATGCTGCCAATCTATTGGAAATGAAACAAGAAAGCTCTGGTTACACAAGACGTTTTCATAGATTGGTGCATAAATTATTTTTGTCCTATTCTGCTTTGCTTCTGTAAAGAAAATTATTTGCCAGCCAAGGCATTGCTTCTTTGGATAATGGCCCTGGACATCCTCAAAACCTTGCTGAATTAAGAACACCAATGGATGTCAAGGTTGTTTACATGCCCCCAAACACAACATTGCTTTTGCAACCGATAAATCAGGGGATTATATCAATCTTCAAAGCCTATTACCTCTGTATAACATTTATGAAAATGTTAAGATCTTGGACACTTCAGGAAAAACTATTAAAGACTATTGGCGATTATTCAATATTTTGAAGGGCATTAACAACATCAAGGCAGCTTGGAACGAAGTGTCAGCAAAAAAGAAGCATCACAAAAACTTCTTCCAGCATTTATGCACGACTTCGAGGAATTAGAGCAAGAGGAGAATGTTATTGAAGATGTTACCAAACTTGAAAATTGATGTAATATCGTTCAATCCCACGATATTACAGCTGAAGATGTGACAGAAGTCTTAGAAAGTCATGATAAACTGCTTTCCAATAAAGACTTAAAAGAAATAGCCGAACAATTAAGTCAACATCCAAAGGAGGAGAAAGAAAACGAAGAGGGTCCTCTGAGAGATATAAAAATGGCTGATTTTCAGCATATCCTTGCAAGCATAGAGACGTTGACTGATGAACTCTGCAAAATGGACCATGATTGGGAATGGAGTGCAAACGTAAAACAGAGTGTAATCGCATCTATTCAACCTTACACTGACCTCCTTAAAGAAAGAAAAAGAAAATCTAGGCAATTATTATTATTTAGGCCTCCAAGTAGTCAAAAGATTCATTGCAGGTTAACACTGAATACTTTTTTTTTTTAAAAATGCAGGTGATCCGAAACCAGGAACTTCAACATACAAACATGTAATATCTTTTCAAAGTTTCATATTTTTTGTTTTGTTTTCGTTATTAATAATTTTATTTTAACAAATATATATATGTGTTATCAAAGCTTTAAAAATAATAATGTTACCCATACTTCATGTGCATTTTTTTTGCGAAGAGCATAACTCTGAACCTCCCATTAAAATTGGGTTCGTTTTATGGCGATTCGGTTTACGCCCGTTTTTTCAGGAACAGAAATGAGGCGTAAACCGAGGGCTGCCTGTATTTATTTGAAGTGCCATCGAATTATAAAATTAGTTTCAATCAACACTATCTGCCAACAGAACTTGGTTACTTTTATGAAAGGAGCCAATAGTTCTACTCTCTAAAGTGGCTTCTCCCCTTGACAAGGGAAATCCAAGACATTTTTTTTTTCATTACGTGACACACAAAATGAAGAATACCCTTAATAAACATGGATAGTAGAAAAGTGTCAGATGTACCAGAAAGAGCTGAGTTTTAAGTGATCACTTTAGTACAATATACATTTCAAGCAGACCTGTTACCTCTCAGAATGTTGAAGGGGAACAATAAAGGATAAAAATAAATGAGCAAGATAGTGAAGCTATTGAAAGGGCCTCATTTAAACAAAACAAACTAGATGGATTATTTTGAACAGATGCAGAAAGAATGTGCAAGAGAATTAGTAACATCTCTGACCTAATTATTCAGCTTGAGTGAAAACAGGAGGCAAAAATTCTTAACAAGTAGGAGAACAAAATAATTCCATTATACAAGGATGGAGCAAAGACTGATACAACCAAATTACAGACCAATCAGTATCTTTAGTGTGGTCATTAAATATTGGAGAGGCCAGTTATAGACAGCATTTTGATGCTCTATGAAGGATAGCACAGCTTTTTTAAAGCAATCTACTCACTTCTATAATAGTAATGGCACAGTTGGACAAAGGGTATGAATATAGTATGATCCTTCTGGGCTTTAGCAAAGCCATTCATAGAATTCCACATGCAAACCCAAAGGAAAGGGTATGTGAAATGGGTTTGTGATAGCAAAAGTATCTAATTACTAGATGTTTAATAGAGACATAGTATAATAATTTAAATAACAGCTTCACACACATAAAAGAAAAACTAAACAGAATTTATTACTCCTACATATTTCCTCAATATGTCATGAGCTTCATTTAGGAAGAATTAGTTACAACATTTAAATTATCAACAGAAGAATGAGTCATACATAAAATAAAATAAATTAAAAAATATTACAAACAATTAACAGCAATCACTTCCCAAAACTTAGAGATAGGCATGCAATCTGTTCGATTAAGATTGTGGCATAAGGCTTCACATGATTCAAGAAACAGATGATCAAATTTGAATCTACTGTTGTTCTGACTCATCTTGGTTTGGTTCCAGTGAACTCAGTGACAAGGGCACAAGGAGCAAGGTATGAACTTCTGATTTCAGAAATCTTATATATTCTTGGATTCTACTAAAGAATAATCTCAGTCTTGAACATTTTGACTTAATTTGTAGAATTTCTCTTTCCTCAGCCAGGTGTGCTCACTTAAATTATAAACAGTTGATTCATAAGTCTGAAATATTAGAATAAAGAAGGTTCAACAAAACTACTCAGCTCTGTCCATGACAAACGGTTCATAAATTTAACTAACCGTTTACCAGTGATGAATTAAGCTCATTTTCAAAAGATCCAGATTTTAAAGTAACACTTCATCAATTACCTCATCTAGATTTTACGGTAGATGTAGAAAAAAGGGTATTAGGATATTATGTACAAATGATGTTAACAAGCTACAGTTTGAGATTGCACAGATTTTGTATAAAGCTAAACCTCCTCCTCTGAATATTTCTTTACCTGAATTAAAAGCTCCCCAATCTTTATGCCAAAATAATAACACTGTTATAACAAAGTCTGACAAGGAAATGTTATGGTTCTAATGTATACCACTAACAATTGCAAATTTAATGTTTTACTGCAAGATAGATCTATTTATAGTATAATCAACAGAGATCCTATGCAAAGCCAGCAGGTCAGAAGGTTAAATAAGATAGGTGTGAAATAGATGAATGAAGAGATTAAGCATACAATACAGATAAAAAAAAGAGGCATTATGGAGACAACATAAGAGGAGTGGTAATAATTAATTCCATGAGGAATACAAAGAACAGGCAAAGAGGATGACTCAGTTGGTAAGAGTAACAAAAGTTCAGTATGAGCAGCAGTTTGCTAATGAAGTCAAAAAATCGTATGAAGTTCTTTCGATATGTAGCCAGCAAAAAGAATGATTATGGTAGGATGGCACTGACTGGAGAAAATTGTATAAGGACAACTGCTGCGGAGGATATAATCAAGATGTTTAATCCTTGTGAATGTGACATCATGAGAGTTTGAGAGCAGTCAATGATGAGGAGAGATTGACTGAGTGAGGAAGAGGTATATGGGGAATTAAGCAAACTTGATATTACTAAAATAAAGAGCCAAAAGGCTTTAGTTCGGCAATGCAAAATTATATAAGCAAAGTAGATATTAGATCCAGCATTATTTCAAAGCCAAACGTAGAAACTATGAAAGTTTCGTAAAGTAAGTTGACCAGAGAGCTCATGGAAATATATTCCCGGGTATTCAAGAGTTGCCTTAGTGTGGACTACTTAGAAGAGAAATGCGCTGCCCAAATGTCTATACATTTGCCTTTTATTAGTCCATTTTGATAAGGTTTCACTGGCCTGAGAGCCATTTTGAACTGGTTGGTTCTCTTCAGAGACCAGGCAGAAACCTTAGAGGACATACTGCCAAAATTGTAAGGACAATACAATGAATTCTGGCAATGAGAGAACACTTACTTGAAGTAAGGAGATTCTGGTTCCATTGTATAAGACTCTGATTAGGCCACATATGGACTATTATGCACAGTAGTGGTATAAACATGATATTGATAAGGACTTGATGATGTATCACCACATGTTTTGAAGTAATGTAACAAGGAATTGATGTCTGCCTTGATATTTGTTTAATATGAGTCCTACATTGGATCAAGTTCCAAAGGAGAGGAAATAAGGAAAGATTGTACCACTTCATAAATGAGATGACAGAATTCAAGCATCAAATTATAGGCTAATCTGTGTGTCAAGTGTTGTGCTTAATGTGTTGGAAAGACTGGTGAGAATCAAGATCCAGAATTGGGTTGACAACAGCAGTATTATCTTTGATGGATAGCACAGATTTGCTAAAGGGAATTCACATTTTAGTAATTACTTATTATAATAATAATAAAAGTCATTAGAGAATGAAAACAGTAGGAGAGACGGAATGAGAGAGAGAGGTATGGCAGTGTTAGAAGAGGAGAGAATGGAATGAGAGAGGTATGGGAGTGCTAGAAGAGGAGAAAATGGAAACAATAGGAGAGAAGGAATGGTAAGAAGTATAATATATGGGGGACTCAATGATCCATGGTGTTCAAGATAGGAGGAACGATAGAAAGGGTGGCTTTGGCAGTTAAGAGAGATGAAAGGGTGGATGAGATGATTGTGGGAACAAATGACTTGAGTGGTGGTGTAAATAGGGCAGCAAGAGATATGAGATTCTTGCTTGAGGTGGTACGAAAGACACAGAGAGGAAAGATAGTGTGTGTGTTGCCTAGGTATGATAACGACGAACTGAGCAGAAGAGCGGTAATGTTGAATGACATAATAGCTAGAATGTGTGACAAGAGAGGACTGGAATATGTGGATGCTTGGAGTGCATTTGAGGACAGAGAGGAATTGTATGCAAGAGACCCCCTTACATTTGAATGAGGAAGGATGCAGGCATCTGGAGAGATTGCTGTTCTGAAAAAGTCAGGTGTGTCCCAGGGAGGATGGTAGCAGGGGTAGCCTCTTGTGGGAATAGGTACGACATCAGGTAACACTGAGCCCAGTGGAGTCTAGAGGGGATAATGCTGGGTATAGAAACAATGGCATTTTTTTGCTTTATACTAATGCAGGAGTATCCGGAATAAGGGAGAGGAATTGGTGGCACAGATAGCATCAGCCTGGCCAAAAATTATTGAGACGTGGTTGACAGAAGAGGATATAATAACAGGAATAGAAGTCGCTGGGTACAGCATTTTTCAGCAGGATGGGAAGGGAAAGCGTGGTGGTGGAGAGTACTGCTTATGATAAGTGACGACCTATGTCCTCTAAGAGTAGACTTTGGAAGGCAGTGACACTAATGATTTTGAAAGCATATGGTGTGAGGTAGAGGTTGGCAAGATATTTAGTGGGGTGTTGCTACAGATCCAGGAGTACAGAGGGTGAGGACCAGGAAATGTTTAGACAGTTGAGTTTGGCAAGTGCAAGAAGAATGATTGTTATTGTTATGTAGACAGTTGAGTTTGGCAAGTGAAAGAAGAATGATTTATTGTTATGGGAGATTTTAACTACAGTAGTATAAACTGGAGAGAGGAAGATGCATGTAGCAATAAGGGAATGGAATTTCTGGAATTCTTGAGGGACAAATGTCTTAGGCAACATGTAATAGAGGGAACAAGGGGGTTCAAGAGTTTTAGATTTGGTTATAGCATCAGAAGAGTTGATAATAACTGAGATGACATCTCTCCCACCAGTTGGAGAGAGTGACCATATGGTTTTGACTTGGAAAATGAATAGACATGCAGGAGTATCAAAGAGACGGGAACGTATGTGGAATTATAAGGCAGGTGATTATAATAGTCTAAGACGTCAACTTGGGGAAGTTTCATGGAGGGAGGAATTGGAAGGCTGGGATATCATTAGTGCATGGGAAATTATGAAAGAATATTTGTTAGCAGCAATGGTAAGTTGTATACTACGAGTGAACAAGAGGACACAATTTGGAGTAAAGTGGATGACAAACAATATTAAACAGGAATTGCATGCAAAAAATTGGCTGTGGAAGAGATATAAAGAGACAGGTGAAGAGAAGATGCATAAAGAGTATAAGACACAGGCCAGAAGAGTGACTAGTATGATAAGGAAGACTAAACTGGAATATGAGAGGAGATTAGCCCTAAGATCCAAAGAAAATCCTAGGGAATTTTTTTAGATATGTGGCCAGTAGGAGGAGAAATGACTGTGGAAGAATGACATTGTGGGATAAAAATGGGAATAGAGTGACTGATGCAGAGGACATAGAAGAATTGTTCAATGAACACTTTATTGGAGTATTTCATCCTGGAGGAGTCGGTTTTAATGCTAGAGGGATGGGGCAGGTTTAGAGGTACAGGAGGAGTGTGTTTCAAATACTGAGTACTCTGGATGTCAGTAAAGCTGTGGGACTAAATGGTATTTCACTACGTTGATTAACTTTATACATATATGATACCAAGAATAATCTAGAAGGCAATGTCCAATTATTTGCTGATGATGTAAAGATGAGTATGGAGGGTGGGGAGAAGTAATAAGGTCCCTACAGACTAATTTGAACAAACTGGGTCTATGGTCAAATGATAATGCATGTTAGTTTAATGTTGCTAAATGTAAGGGTAGCATTTTGAACTCAGGATATACAGGCAAAGTAAACAGTAAATTAGAATTTTCTAAGTTGGTTACATTATCACATTGGATAACTGCAATGCTAAAGAGGAAAACAAATGCAAGAAACAAGACTTTGATGAAACTAAATCTAAACTGTTGTGCTCAGATATGGTCTCCTGGATTTCTTGGAGATGGGCAGACAGTGATAAATTATTATCATTATGTGACACCTCCAGGGAGTCCAAAGACTCGTCAAGGGAGAGTGTGCCAACAGCATCGAACAATTGATCCCCTTCCAACTACGAACCGCGCTCAAACTTGGTTAACTTTTTTTGCGAGCTATTAGTAGCAGAGGCTCTACCAATCGACCAACCTTTGCTGGCAAATATCTGAGGTAACCAGAATGTTATCTGGATTATGGAATGATATGAAGACAAATTAAGAGAATGTGTCTTACAAATTTGAGAAACAGATGGCAGCAGTAGAAATATACAAATTGGTAATGAATACAAGATCGTGGTAATCTTCCAAATGCACCTCTAGCACAATTAGAAGAACGACGGTAAGTTGCACCATTTGACTGGAAAAGGCCTAAGTTCAATTCTTGTTGTGACAAAGGAATGTGTGTGTGTGTTTCCCCCCCAACTGAAGATGAGTTAGCCAATCTCATACAGAGGTAGCGGGGTTTTTCTCCCGGAAACTTGTAGATGGCCTTCAAAACACACGCAATTTACAGACAAAAAATACTGGTGTTGGTGGTGGACTGTAGAGTCTCTCAATGAGTCTTTGGAGGTGTAACAAAATAATAATAATAATAAAATGTTACAGTATAGATACAAGTGAGATTTTAGAAATTCATGGCAAGTGGAGAAAACTTAGATCATCTTCAGAAGCTGCATAAGGATGTGCACAATGACCATGTGTTCAAAGAGAGACAAGTAATTCAGGCAAAGTGCAACAAAAAAGGAGGATCATCTCTCATTGAGTCCTTGGTAGTTGTTTTGGTATTACAGACAAAGCTGCAACCATTTAAATTTTTCAGGATGAAAACTTGCTTTCAGTTAAAAAGCCCATAATAAAAATTTGCATTCTAGATAGGATTCAAACTTCAAACCCTAGTCTTTCTAACAAAAGGATATACTGATATCCACTGAATGGACTCTCTCTAGAAGAGAGTCCACACACTTTTGTTTTGCTACCATAAAGTAAATAAATGTTGAAAATTTAACTTTTCTCAGAAGCATTACCAAAGTAGTCATGCTTTTCACACAGATATTATACATAGTTGAAATATAAGAGGATAATAATCTGCTATTAGAACTCTTACTAGAAAAAGAAAGAAAGCACTTCTCCTAATTGATTTCCTTATTTCTAATTTAGCATCTCTTCTTGGTAACAAAATTGAGAGGGACAATAGTAAATAAAGATGATATAGAGATCTGCATTGGATAGGATGATTTAAACAGATGAGGCTTGAGCAAAAAATAATGGTTATAGTTTAATATAGCAAAGTATAACATTACATGCTGTGGAATGAAGTTACAATCCATATATTACAGTGACTAAACTGGACTAGAGGAAAATGATGAAGCTAAGATTTTGAGGACAATGATTGATGGGAAGTTGAAGTTTGGAGAGTATATTGCCAAAGTGGGCAAAACAGCTTAAAAAAAAAAAAAAAACTGAATGTTGAATATGTTAAAAAAGAAGATGGGATTTATTAATCCTCTTTATAAGGCTTAGGCATGGCTGCCTCTTGATGCCCAGGTTTGGTCACCTGGGTTTCTTGGGAATGAGGTGGTGGTGGTGGAGAGGATAGAGAAGAAAGTGACTAAGATTGTGGTAGATCTGTGGAATGCTCTCTATAAGAACAGATTGAAGATGTGTGGGTTACAAAGTTTAGTTGATATGATAGAAATGAGTTAAAGAGGTTTTATAGGAGAATGATGTGAAATAAAATTTTTCAATACATGACAAAAAAGGGGAGAAACAAAGAATCAACTTCCAAGAAATTGTGTAGGAGTGCGATTAGCAAAGACGTGCAGACTGGGTTTTCAGCTTGGAGAGTGGTGAATGAATTGTTTGCCAAAGGCAGTTGTAATGCATTGTTGGTGAATGAATTTAAGAAAATATATAATAGGTAATGTATGCATAATGGTTATGTGGATCTCTTGCAATGAGACTTTTGACTGAAGTTATAATCATATATATATATATATATATTTTTTTTTTTTTTAAATTAATTTTTTAAACAGCAACGAAGAGAAAGAGAAGTTATGAAATGCACAAACCAGCCTAAAAGAATTTTATGCTGTTTATCAATCAGATGAACCATAGTAGTGATTAATCAGAGCAATACCTGCTAAATCATTATTGGCACTAAGTTACTTTGAGGGGTTCTTTCTTCTCTAGATTTTTTTTACTTACAAATGTGAAACTGATTTTAACATCTATTAAGTGATTAAGCCTGAACTGCAAACATTCAGCAGTTCAGGCTTAATCACTTGAACTATATATTATTGGAAATGACCCATATAGAATTATAACAAAAGAAAAGAACACTTTAAAAAGAGCGAAAATATGCCATATATATGTATGAAAAAAAAAAAATTTTTTTTTTTTCAGAATAGTGAACTGTGGATCAGAATATATGAGTACAACAAAGTAAGCTGGCAATGAACTAAAAGATGAGAGGATGCTCAAGGTATGTTTTCCAGGCAGTAAAATGAGTAGAGTGATTGAGGCATTGGATATGAAGAGGGGGCGAGCAAAGGCATTGATAGTTTTAATAGGTATGAATGACAGAAGACAAAGAGCATGTCAAAATGGATATCAGGAGGCTGCTTAAACGGATAAAAGAGAATAGTGTGACAGGAAGGGTAGTAAGCATGTTGCCTAGGTATGACTGTGGTGAGATGAGGCAGAGAGCAAGAATTATGAATGATGTCGGCTGAAATGTGTGAGGAGATGGGAGTATAATTTGTTAATGTGTGGAATGAGTTTGGAGGACAAAGTGAACTGTATGGGAGCAACGGACTGCATTTAAGTGGTTATGGTGTGAGTCGCTTGGAGAGACTGTTGCTGGAAGATAGAGAAGTGAGTACAGAAAATGAATCAGATCAAGTGGGAAGTGATGCAGAAGAGCACAACAGGAGAGATTGAAGAGGTGGTAATGAATGAGGAAGTAAGTGGCACGAGTATGGAAAATGAGAAAATGGGTGTGCACGATGAACAGGGAGGCTCAGGGTGGACACAGCATGAGAAAGGTGGATGCTCCAAGAGGATGTGAGAGCATGTGTAGACAGGAAAGGAATGGAATGACCTGGGATCAAGAGGAAACAGTTGGAATTGAAGAGGGTTCTAAAATGAATAAGCAGAAAGAGAAATAGTCCAGGACAAGCATGGAGAGATCACATCAAATAAGTGGTATCAATGGAACTAGTTGTAGATCCAGGAATGAGCTGTGGTGTTTGTATACAAATGCTAGAAGTGTAAGAAACAAGGCAGATGAAATGGTTGCACTAATTGAGTCTATTCACCCAAAAATTGTTGGAATAAATGAGACATGGTTAGATGAGGACAACATCCTGACAGGAATAGAAATGGAAGGGTATGATGTGTTTCGTGAGGATAGAAGGGGTAAAAAGGGAGGAAGATTGCTATTGATGATAGAGAGAGAGTTGTGTCCATACAAAGTAGAGATGCAAGAGGGAAATAGTGCCAGTGGTTTTGAGGCAGTATGGTGTGAGATAGAGGTGAATGGAATGAAATACTTGGTTGGATGTTGATATAGATCAGGTAATGTGGATGTTAGTGATAATGAAATGTATGCTCAAATTAGCCAAGCAAATAAGAAAAGAGTGATCATTATGGGCAATTTTAATTATGGCAATATAAACTGGAATGATGAGATCACAACTGGAAGTAAAGAAAATGAGTTTCTTGAGTTTTTGAGGGATAACTACCTCAGACAGTATGTAACAGAGGGCATGCAAGGATTGAGGGTCTTGGATTTGGTCATCTCATCAGAGGATGCAATTATAAATGAAGTATCAAATCACCCACCAATTGGTGAGAGTGACCATGAGGTGATTACCTGGGTGGTTGCCAGCAGTGTGAGAAAAGGGTATATGTGGAACTACATGGGGAAGGGGGGAATTATGAAGAGCTCAGGAGACAGCTTGCAGGTGTAGCATGGAATGAGGAGTTATCTGGAAAAGAGATTAGTGCAGCTTGTAGGATTTTCAAAAACTATCTAGTAGATGCAATGTCTAAATGTATTCCAAGGGTAAGAAGGTTAAATAAGATAGGTGTGAAATGGATGAATAAAGAGATTAAGTATGCGATACAGAGAAAAAGGGCATTATGGAGGCAGTATAAGAGAAGTGAAAATAACCAATTCCATGAGGACTACAAAGACCAGGCAAGGCAGATGACGTGGTTGGTGAGGACAGCTAATGAAGCCAAAAAGAATCCTAAGGAGTTCTTTCAATATGTAGCCAGAAAAGAAAGAATGATTATGGAAGGATGACATTGATTGGAGAAAATGGTATAAAGACAGCTGTTGCAGAATCTGTGGTGGAGATACTTAATGAGCAGTTCATAAAGGTCTTTCGATCTTGTGAATGTGACTTCATGGAGAGATTGAGAGCAGTTGATGATGGAGAAGAGAGACTGACTGTAAGTGAACAAGAGGTGTATGGGGAGTTGAGCAAACTAGATGTAAATAAGGCTGTGGGACTTGGTAATATATCACCACGTATTCTGAAGGAATGTGCCAGGGAGTTGACACCTGCCTTGACATATTTTTTAATACGAGTCTTGTACTCGGTCAAGTCCCTAAGGAGTGGACGGAAGGCAAGATTGTGCCACTTCATAAAGGAGGTGATAGAACTCAAGCATCAAACTATCGGCCTATCTGTGTGTCAGGTGTTGTAGTTAAGTTGTTGGAGAAGCTTGTGAGAACTAAGATTCAGAATTGGATTGACAACAATGGTATTATCTTTCATGGGCAGCATGGATTTACTAAAGGGAGGTCATGTTTTAGTAATCTACTTACTTATTACAATAAGGTGACTGCTTCCATGGACAGAGGAGAAGAATACACAGTAATATACTTAGATTTTGCAAAGGCTTTTGATTGACTATCAACTTATCATGTGGTAATCTAACTAGAGTGGATGAGGTTGGATATTAGATTAGTGCATTGGATTGGAGACTGGATATCTGATAGGTATCAACAAGTTGTGTATGGGAGAGCTATATTCAGGAAAAGGAATGTTACTAGTGGTGTGCCTCAAGAGTCTGTTTTAGGGCCACTGCTGTTTAACTTTTATATTAATGATATTGGTGAAGATTTGGATGGAGATATTCATTTGTTTGCAGATCATGCAAATTTGGGACAAACCATGAAGAGTAGAGAAGATGTTGTGGCCTTACAAGAAGATTTGAATAAATTGAGTGATTGGGGCAAGGGAATGGGGATGCGAGTTCAATGTTGCAAAATGTAAGGTTTTAAAATTTGGAAAACAAAAATGGGAATGCAGAATTTATGCTTGGTGAGGATATACTGTTGGAGGTGGAGGATATATGAGATCCTGGGGTGATAGTGGATAAGGATCTGAAATTTAGGGAACACATAGCCAAAATTGTGAAGACAACACAAAGGCATCTGGGAATGATGCAGAGGACACCGACTTGTAGAAGCAGGGAGATTCTTGTTCCACAGTATAAGGTTTTGATTAGGCCACACAGGGACTAAGGTAGTTTCTAACCTCTGGATTGTCGAGTATGAGGAAAGATTGAGAAGATGCAACTTGCAGAGTCTGGTGGATAGGAGGAAGAGGAGAGATATGATAGAGACCTACAAGTTATTAAGAGGTTGTTATAGGATCAATGCTGGAGGGGTTCTACAGAAAATAGTGGGAGATCAGGGGAGAACCAGAGGTCATCCCTGGAAACTGTATAAAGAGGATGTGAGAAGCAGGTTTTTTTCGTGCAGAGTTGTGAAAGATTGGAATGCCTTGCCTGAGAGTGTAGAGTGTCTGCAGAGAATTTGAGTGTGTTTAAAGCATGGTATGATAAGCTGTGTATATGATAAAAGGATGTCCTAGATGAGTCTTCGACTCCATGGGATCTTGGGTAGTAATAATAATACAGCAATTCCTCGATTAATGCGTCATTTTTTTTCGATACCTAAATTCGATTAGTGCACCTATATACATCTTAAAAATAAATGTTACAGATTTTAAAAAATTTTCAATCTATACGTTTTTTTATGGCTAACTGTTTTAAAAAATCACTCACCAGGATGAAATAATTTAGTTACCGTGAAACATTTTACAAAGTTATTTTTTAATGGCATACTTCACTATGTTCCAGATTTACCACCAAAATTTATGTCGTCTGCTTTACATAGCATTTTGCTGATCATATCTCGTGCAATTGTTTTCCTTACTTTTTTATTTTAAATTATTTTCCTAACTTTTACTCATGAGTAAAAGAATTAGTGAGCAAAAAATAAAAGTCAATGATGAGCTGTGTGTATCTGATTGGAAGAAAAACTTGAAATAATAAAGAAAAATGAACAAGGTGAGTCCAGATCAAAGATAGGACAAGGACACAAAAATGGGTGAATCAACTGCTGAATACAAAGAGAAAGGTAAAGCTTCTTCAAGTTCATCATGCATGCACTCGAAATCAAAGTATTATAATGATTGAATTAGAGAGACTTCTTTTTACAGGGATTGAAGATTGTAACCAAAAATGGATCCTGCTAAACACTGGCCTTATTAAATCAAGCATCATCTCTTTGTAACCTGGAAAGAAAGGGCTATCAATGATGGAAAAGAAAAAGAATTCCAAGCTAGTGCTGGGCGATTTGAGCGTTTCAAAAAGAGAAACAGCCTACATAATATTCTAATCACAGGTGAAGCTGCAAGTGCAGATATAAGGAGATATCCAGAAATTTTGAAGAACATTGTGTAAGAAGGGGGGGCTAATGTGATCAACAAATATTTAATGTCGATGAAACTGGCCTTTTTTGGAAGCGAATGCCTTCCAAGACTTTTCTAGCCAAATCAGAAATCTCAGCCTGGTTATAAAGTCGAATGAAATCACTGCTAGCAATATGCGAGCCATTTGGAAGCACATTCTTTCACATTGTGCAAATGATTTTAGAGGCTTTTCAAATTAATCTAAGTTAATTAAATCTCATTCTGAGAAGTTGAGTGATTCCGACCTGCTAAATTTAGATGCACAGCAGGAAGATCCTGAAGAATATGAAGAAAATTTAATCACTGACAAGCCCAAAGAGGTTTCACAAAAACAATTTGAAAATAGTTTTCGTACAATCAAAGTTTTTAAGCAGCAATGCTCAGAGACTGAACTTGGTGAAGAGACAACCAGTAAAATTTGCAGTAGAGGCAATAGGACATACCGTCAGTTGTATGAAAAAAAAGAAACTGAATGCCTGCCAAACTACATTAGCTCAATTCTTTGTTAAGAAGCAGAATAATAAATTTATATTTTGAATATGTTTTATTGTCTTTTAGCTTCATGGTTTTCCTTTAACTAGGCCCTGAGACATATCCTAATCCTTTTATAAAAAAAATCAAGGGTCAAAAAAGAAATTTGAGGAATGAATTATACATTTTTCCATAGGTTATTATATTTGATTAATGCGCCCGTTTTAAAGAACGCTTTAATCGAGGGATTGCTATAATAAATAAACATGGGAAGCAGATTTAGCAATACACTGAGTCAACCTTGCAAGTTACACATAAATCAATACAGATGACTCATGCATGAACAATAGGTCCACCAATGATTATAGTTGACAAAACAATCGCTGTCATATTACAGTGATACGTTTAAAACAGAAATCAGACCTTACAATTTATCAATCCAACATTTCTATTTTTTCAATAGAAATGACTGAAAATTCAATATCAGACCTTAATTGCAATATTTTAGATTACCAACACATTTCATACAACATTCTCTTTAAAATTTCAAACAATACTTTTTTTCGACCAAATCATTAAAAAGAGAATTTAGAGTTTTTTGTTGGTGTCTTTTTTTTTTTCCAGCCACAAAAGGCAACAGCAGCAAAAGAAGCATTTTATATATGTAGATAAATTAAAATACATATATAAATTATGCTATCAGTGTTTTGAGGAAAAGTAGCAAAAATAAAGAAAGATATAATAAGAAATATAGACAATAAGAATGTTTTGGGACTAGGAAGTATTGAAATGCTTGTTATCTCCACACTGAAGCTTGTCAGTGATTAAATTTTCTTCATATTCTTCAGGATCTTCCTGCTGTGCAGCAAAATTTAGCATTATTATTATTAGCTTGATATAAACAACTTCTTCAAAATTAATCTGTAATTTGTCAGTTCCTAACATTTATCTTCTATAGTGCTGCTAACTACGTGATCCATCTAGATCTGGTTCTTGCCATTCTTGTGTCAAACACCTGTTTTGCTAGCCTTTACTCATCTTAGAGTAAAGGCTAGCAAAATAGCCTTTACTCTATTTTGACACTCACATCACGTGTCTAATCTTAGATTAATAATATTAAAGAATGTGTAAGCAAAGTTAATGCTAAGTTCTTTCTAATCTCTTAATTTTTAGCAAACCATCACATCATAGTCTGTCTCTGACCAACTGTTTATTTTTAGACCAATGCTAGGCTCTCTAAGTCACAGCAATTAAACAGAATGTAATTTCTTAAGAAATTCATGTTCTATAGTTTTATTCACCAGAGATTATCATTAATTTTGTACATGAATGCATCTTACTCTGTTTGTTTGGCAAAGTGTTTTAATTTAAAATTCAGTATTTTATAACAAATTTCATATTTAATACCATTTAACTGGCACTTAGAACCTATGTAGCTCAGTCATTAATGACAATTCCATTTAGTTGGAAAGACAGATTCAAATCCTGTCTAAGATATGAAGAACTTAGAGAGGCTTTTCACAATTGAAGTTGATTTAGCCGGTCTCACAGAGATTATTATGTCAGCCTAGTTGACCGAGTGGTTAGCATATCCATTCTCCAGCCAAAAGGCTGTGGGTTTGAATCCGTGGGATTATGTTTGTGATTGTCTGTGAAAATACTAGTGGTAGTGGACGGTGGTAGATGGCGTTGGTGTAGATGATGAAACAGTTGCGGTTGGTGGAGACAGAGAATTGTAGAGTAGGTGCCCCCTCCCTCGAGGAGTCAATCAACTCCCTGGAGGTGTTACATAATAATTATTATGGGATATCTCCAGGGAGTCCAAAGAATCGAGGGAGGACACCTACTCCACAATTCTCTGTCTCTACCACTCAATCCACCAACTACAACAAACTGCAACTACTTTCATCATCTACACCAATGCCATCTACCGCCGACCACCACTAATATTTTTTAGTGCTAAGTCCCTGCCCATGGTGGGATTCGAACCTGCAGCCTTATGGGTGGCGTATTCCACCCAATATTATGCTAACCACTTGGCAGAGTTTCTTCCAGAAGCTGCGATTTTTCATTCCATAAAACCAACAAACTGGCCAAAAAACACACACAATGAACTTGTATGCATAATCTTGTATACAGACAAGATTATGTGCTATCATATTATTAATTACGTTTTCTATGAAACAAGTTACCATGGCAGGCCACTGAACTTAACACATACAGGAAAGATGACATGAAGTTGATTTACTTGCTCCTGACAGGGGATTAAGGAAGATGACACATGAACTAATTTCTAATACAAGGACAGTATTTTATTATTTTTTTTTGTTGTTGTTTTTGTTACTGTTTGAAAGAAAAACATGAACTGATGGCTTATACAGAAAGATGCAGCATGATCGGAGGACTAAAAAACTGATCCAGCTAAATAATTAGAGACCAGATAAGCTTCATTAAATTGGGTGGCTTACTGGTTACTGCATAATGAAATGGCTATCTATAGATAAATAATTTTATATATGTGTGTATGCGTGCACATGCATCTGTAGAAAATGCAAGTCTCCATAGCTGGGTTTTGATGGAGCACTTTGGTTAGAAAGACCTGGGTTCAAATCCAGTTGATGCAAGGAACCTTTATCAGAGCTTTTCAATCAACAATGAGTTAGCTGGTCTCATATGGAGTAGGCTTCTTCCAGAAACTCTGGGTTTTTTTTTGTCCCTAAAAACAAGGAACCAGCCCCACGAACACACGACATATACAGGATACTACTGAAAACAGAAGGCAATGGGAAACCACCTTTCCTATAAACACACACAGACATTATACATTTGTGTCCAAAAGCTAAGGACGAACTACATTTTTATCTATATATGAAAAGATTTTCATGACTACAGCCAAATGTGGATATAAATTTACTGCCAACATACAAACTAATAAATTATATTACACAAAAAAAAAGTTATGCATTTCATAGAAATTAAATCAATTTTTTTTTAGTAAAAATGTTGCAAACTTCCTAAGGATGTAGTTAAGGAATTAATGCTCAGTGCTTATAGAAAACTATATGGAGAGACATTTCAGTATAATAATATGTCCACCCCAACCTGCAATGCAGCTCTCACACACACAGCACCAAGTGATTCAGGAGTTCTTGAGGCAAACTGGCCCACTGATCATTCAGAGCAAGGATAAGGCCCTGGTTGTTTTCTGGAGGGGGATTTTGAGCGGCAACGTGTTTCACTATTGCACCCCAAACATGTTCTATGGGAGTTGAAATCTGGGGAGCATGCTGGCCACTTGATTCAATTAATATCCTCAGTCTCCAGAAGTATCTCTACTGCTGCAGGTGAATTCTTCACCTACAGAACCATGAAACAATTGAACATGACATTGAAGAACTTCATTGCAAATAAGTTTACCACTCATAGTCCCTTTTTTTCAGCACTTGTAGCTCGTTGCATCCATTAAGCATAATTCCTCCCCACACCAGCACTACTGTATCTATCCCTTTCAAGAACATTCTTGTGATGATAAGCAGTACCACTTTCACACCAGATCAAGTGCCATCTAGAATTAGAGGAAATACTAAAATTACTCATCTGTAAAGAGTAGTACATTAGACCGTTGGTGTCTTGTCAAATTTTTATGGATACAATACAACTGAAAACGTGCTCTACAATTAGCTGTGAATAAAAGGATGCAAACTACAGGCCTCCAGAGGTGTATAGGCCTACTTTTCGCAGATGTCTTGCCACAGTTTGTCGAGATATCTGCATACCTATGCTTGAATAGAGCAGACTTGCAAGCTGATCTGCGCAGCCTTTTACCCTTTGCATGCAATTCAAAAATTTGAACGTGCACCCACTTTCTACTCAAAACGTGTGTTGATTATAATCAAAAATCTATCTTCATACTCCATGATAAAGCGACAGCAACTTCTTCGAAAATGTCTGGAACACATCCCACTGATTTGAAACGCTGCCCAGTCTGGATACAACGCTATGTAGATTCCATACTCCCTGACAATAGCAATAATTCTGTGGCCTTCAAGCTTTCCAATAATTCTTCCCTACATAAAATCATCTGAGCCCCCATAGCTCAGTCAGTATAGATGAAGTCCTTTGGTCAGGTAACACCTGGGTTCGATTCCTATCAGTGACGTGAAGAACTTTTATCTGATCTCTTTTGACGAAAGGTGAGTTAGCTGATCTCATACGGAGGTGGAGGGATTTTTTTCTCCCAGAAACTCGGGTTTTTCGTCCCTCAAAACAAACAAACCAGCCAGTAGAACACATACAATTTACAGACAAGAATACTTAGAGGCATAGGGATAACCCTCTTATCCTCATATTGCGGTTAGGAAATCCAAAGATACTTGGAAGACTGTTAGCACTTAAGTGTCTGTTAAAGACACTGATGGATGGATGAAATCTAGATGATGTCTTTGATACATTACAAGACATCCTAGTTTACAACTTTATTCCTTCACGAAAAGAACTTTCTTCAAACACAAATTGCCTAGCGCAGCCTTTTACCCTTTGCATGCAATTCAAAAATTTGAATGTGCACCCACTTTCTACTCAAAATCTTCAGTTATACAAATTGTGACAAGCTGATTCATCTGAATTTGCAGTTGTAATCTTCAGAAATAGTGTTCATCCTTAAGTTTTGGACACCAGAGTGTGTATGAGAGAGAGAGAAATAAGGAGAGTAGGATATCAAATATTGGGGTGTGCTATGGACAGGAAATGGGAAGAAAAGTGACTGAAATATTTAGGTAGATAGGATAAGTGAGCAACATGAAGGTGATAATTTTAAACGCCTTTATAAACTGGAAGCAGGAAAGTATGCAGGAGTAAGGAGAATTTCTTAGCAATCAGAATTTAATGTCATGGAGGTAATACAAGTGTTGGATTTAGTATTAATATCTCAGAAGTCATCATATTACAACTAGGCAGTAAGAGGGAACTATACAAGTGTTAAGTTTCAGTGATCGGCAATAAGTGAAATTTCTAACTCTCAGGAGAAGAAAAAAAAACAACTTCAGGACGATTACTTAAATTATCTCATTACAACTGAATTAACTAAAAAAAACTTGTATAAGATCACTCAATATTCATAAACCTAACAAGCCTTCCCCTTCCATTAAATTAACCTTGCTGAATATACTTCATCTTATATATTAAAAAAAAAAAAAAATTTAACCCATTTTGGGTAGAAACATACTTCATCTTATATGAGATGATATATGAAACGTGCTTAATTCGAGTTTAGCAATACTGATGTAAATTCTGCTATCCATATTGGAACGTTCACTTGGAAGGACATCATAAATAGACGAGGGGCATGTAGAAATGCACCCTTCTCTACAAGCCAAAATTTTATATAGAGCATTTTCAGAAACATGCTCTTAATACTGCCCTTGTTAAACTTTCTATTTAGAGGCTAAAATACAGTGATGACATGTTCTCTCTTTGTCCATGACTCAGACATCTTAGACTCATTCCTCCTCAACATCCTAGAATCCCCTAATCCAAGTCAATAGATTATATTCCAATCCTATATTCTCCAATTTATGCAACAACCTTTCATGTCGTGTCCTATCAAACGTCTTAGAAAAATCCAACATTATCATAGTGTATCCATTCTCTTTATCCAAATCAACCAATAACATTGTTATAAAATATGAGCAAATTGCTAAAACATGACTTTCCTTCGGTAACCCATGCTGCTCCTTGCAGTGTATAGCTTGTTTACCCATTTTTGTATACAAGTTTTTACCAACTTCTCTACAATCTTAGCTACCACACCAGAGATACTGATAGGTTGGTAGTTAGACATCACTTTTTGCACTACCCTTGTACACTATGAAACTATCATACATTCCTGTGGTATCATCCCTGAGCTGAGACTCAAGCTATATAAACATGTGAGAAGCCTAGCCAATTCAGCTGAACATTCCTTTAGCAAACGGGCTGATATTCCATCTGTCCCTATTGACAAATTCTTATCCAGATTAAGCAACAGCTCTTCAACCTCATTTTCATGAACCTCTAACTCCTCATCCAATGTAGCAGTAGCACTGGGCACCATGTTATATATGCCTGGTTCATATATCTTAGCAAAGTGAGCACTCATTAATTGAACAATATCATTAGCTTTCAACACTTGAGTACTATCTGCATATCTGAATGCAAAAGAATAAAATTATTCTTTTGCTTGTGGCATAATGATAAAATTGTTTTGGATTGCCTTTAGCTTGCATGGCTAATTTCTTTTCATACACTAATTTAGCTTTCCACACAATACTCGATACTTTTCTGGCCCGAGCTTTATATTTCATAACTTCTCTCACTCTTATCCTCACGATATTCTTTCCACATTATCATCATCTTGTGGATCTCTTGCTTAATAAGGTTGCACATCCATTTCACTCCTAACTTATTTATTCTTCGAACACTAAGGATACATTCAGATACCAACTCATTTAAGCACTTTTGCAAAGATTCCCACGTATTGCTGACATTCAGTAACTGATACCATGGGACCAGGAGAAACTGAAGAAGAATATGTTAACTTTCACAATATTACTGTATATGTCACACATATTTAAAAATCTGTGTTGTAGGCAAAAGCCCATCACATAATAAACAAAAGGCAAGTAGTGCGAGTTACATTCATGGGGCATGATTATTATCCAAACAGTAATTTCACTGTCTGTCACTTGCATCATAAAACTGCACAATTTATATGTATTTCTGTCTTCATGTTAAGTGTCAGTTGCTACTGCAACATTTTTTTAATACAAATAAAACTGACACTTTTTTTGCCCTTAATGTCTTAAAGCTAAAATCAATCCAATTTTCAGGTTGTGGTGGATGGACAATCAATAACAAAGCTAACGGTGGCTTACAAATGTAATTAAAAAGAAATTAAAATATGCTGACTCATTCTCGAGTTACTCTGGAAAAAAAAGTAATTAAAGTAAAAAATTGGGGGGGGGGGTCTTTAGTCCAGTTGAATACATAACAGTGGTGGCCGGCAAAAATTTTAAGTGGGGGGTGCTGCATATACAAAATAAGAAAAATAATTCATTTTTTCCTAATCAGTGACCAATTTATTAATGAATAAATTTACATATTAAAAAATTGCTTTATTAAAAATATTTCACCCTTACTACAAACACACACCAATAATAAGTTTCGTACACGCATGCTTATAATGCGTGCAAGCATACAATTTATCTGTAGTGACACTGCTCATGGAGCAGTGTCAGAGTCACTTGTTATGTGCAGTGATAAGTACAAACAAATATTGGCGAGTCTAGCTGCAATTGGCTGAACATGATAATTCAGACACTACGTTAGATCGCACTTCATTTGTTTCATAATCTAAAGCATTAATCAAACAATTCCAATTATTAACTATTCAATCAATGTCGAAACATAAGCTGTAACCTTTAACATGTTGTATTGCATTTATATAATGTCAGCATTGTTATAATTTATAAACACAAACAAAATTTAATTTTTTTTGTTTTTTTCCTTGGGGGTGCTACATTGTCACAGTGCTTATTTACAAGCCACCACTGATACATAAAATAAGTCTTAGTAAGGGAATACCGTGAATAGACATATAAATACAAAATTAATGACGGAAAATCTCACGTGAAAACCAGTCTTATATTCAGTACCTTACACCTGAACAGTCTGGACTTGTTTGCCATCTTAACCAGACATAGTTCATTGGAAAAAGACCAGAGTCCTTCACAAAAGTCGGTTCCTCATAGAACGGCTTTATAAAGAAACATGTGAAACTTTACTCCACTCTCCTAACTTAAACAGATCTGATGGTTTACGTCTATCCCCTTTATGGGAGATAGTACTTTACAAATCAGCTAATCTTTCCTAAACTTTTTATTGTATATATAGTTTTTTTTTTTTTTTTTTTTTTTTTGTTAGGAAATTTTATTGACCTTTTTAGTTATCTTACACTAGCTACTTAGGTGGTGCTTTTTGGAATTGTCAGTTATTGTTTAATTTGAGCTTAATATGTACTGAGGATGCCTGTGACACATGGGGGAAAATTATACTATTAAAAAATCTTTTCATGTGAGATTTTCCGTCATTAATTTTGCATTTACATAAAATAAGCTAAGCTACTACTTGCAAATTTCAAGTTCAGGAAAGTCCCTCAATTTCATATCTAAATAAACATCTTAAAATCTGACTCTTATATAGAGAAATTAACAATGAAACTTTTGAAAATTTTTATGGTGTATGAATAATTAGCTTTCAATGCAAGATGACTTCCACTAATATCTGTTAAAGGTTCTATGCTGTACCAATGCACAGCTATGCCGAGAGACTAATATTCGCTTGTTATCCATACTGAAATTAGATTGATTTTTATTCAGCATTAATAATTGAAATTTCAATCAAATCCCATTACTGTTTTTGCTTGCATATTAGTCTCAATGGCCTACCATAGACAAATAACTTGGCTTGTTTGAAACCTAATGAACACGAGATAAGACAGTTAATCTCAGTGTGTTATGACTGTCATTTGTGTTTTTCTGGTGGGCTTGTTTTACAGGATGAAAAACAAGTGTCCAGGAGAAAAAAAAACCTACCACCTCCACATGAGACTCGCTAACCTATTTCAATTTACTGCATTACATAAATTATATTCTGAATATGTTGAGAAAGAAAAATTAAGGTGCAATGCACATTATTAGAAAAGTATTTACTCATGTTCTTGATTACACTACTTGGAGATGTATCTTGAAAATCTTCAAGGCCATTTGAATAAATTAAGAATGGAAGGAACAGAAAAGGCATTCACTAGAAATCTGAAGATACTGGCCTTTAAATGCATAGTATTCAGAATTCTTTACTAAACATCAATCAACTTTATACTGTATTAGCATACTTTGAAACTGATATTCAAACTTAATTTGTGGAAAAATAGTAAAAAAGAAACAAATGTTATTAATGTTTAAATTTGCAGATCCTTTTTGGAAAGATTTAAATTTCTTCTAGATATTCCTGAAAAAATTTAGTTTTCTCACTACAGAAAGCTAAACTAAATAATGCATAAAAAAAGTTTTCATTGCTTAGATAAGCAAAATAATTGTTAATAGTAGGTGCTGAAAAAATTGTGACAGAAATTAGAATAAAGACAAAATAAACATTAGATTATAAAAATTAGAATAAAGAGATGAAATAGTTACCTACAAACAGTACAATAAGCTAAGGCAGTATTATGATGTGATTACACTGAAGTAACGAGTTCAGTAATTCTATGATTTTGTCTATTGCAGATAAATGCAAATGAGTGCTTAGCATTTCAGCTTATGAATAACATCTCATTAGAAAAACATTATGCATATCTTGCAAGTGATGTTAAAAAAAAAAAAAAAATCCAGACAAATCATATCTCATTGTTCCTTTGACCAGAATCCAAGTAGAGAGAAAGCAAGCATGAATGTGAGATAATCTTTTACTATTCCCCGACGTAGGATATTTAACAAAACCAAGCAGCATAAAATTTAATGCATGATGACACATTAATAAAAATCAGAGTAATGCATTTAAAATAATGCTACAGCCAACTTCACTACATCAAGATACAAGAATGGTGAAGTACAATGATAAACTATCCACTAATATATTCAAAGCTCACCACATTCAATGGTTCACTAACCTTTTACATGCTGCAATTAAGCTGTTGATATAAAATGCCCTAGCAATATATTATATCAAATACTTTTACTTGAATTTTTTATATTGTTGTATTATGCAACATCTTATAGATCATTTGAAATTGTGACAAATGAGTTGCAGTTGGTAACTAACCACTTAATAAAAACAACAAAAATCCAAAATTCTAGTATTATTCTTAAATATCACTATTCAATTATTTTAAACTATATCACAGTTATGTAAAACATGTGAATGTCTTGTTTCCCCATATGTATGGGATTTAAAAATCCCATACATATATGGAAGGCATATATTCATCCCACGAATCCTTCCTCTCTAAGAACAACTATAAACGGGACTCTAAAAAAATCCAGGATCCTAAATCTAAAATAACTTTAATACTGAAAAATAGGACATCACTGTTAAGGAAAAAAAATCTATAAGAAAATTTATTCATGTTGTAATTTATAAATAATTTTTGTTCTTTAAATCAAAAATAACAATTGTAATAATAGAAATAGGACATCACTGTTACTGGAAGGAAAACTATCTGTAAGCAAGAATGTTTATTCATGTAATCAAAAATTAAATTAGCTTCATGTATTTTTTTTTTCTGTTTTCACTAGAGGTCATGCCAGTGAGTAGCATGTGATCAAATCATTGTTTCTCTAGCTTACGGTTTGAAACGTAACGCAGTTTGTCTTGTATATTTATGTATGCTCCAGATGATGATCTTGATATGAAGATCGAAACGTCGTGATAATAAAAAGTTATTTTAACACGGTTGTAGAATCCATAATTTCAAAAATGAATGTGAATGTCTTTAATTCCCATATCCCAGAAATTAAATAAAAATATAAATTGATCAATGAAATATCAAGACTCAGTAACATTAAATGTGATCATTCTCACCTTTTTAATATTTTCTTAATTTTATATATAATCAATATATTTCGAACTAAAATATTAAGGTTACGCGCACTTCATTAGAAGTACACGTTGCGTTTCTTTAAAATATATATTTGCACTTAATGATTTAAAAAGAACGAAATATAAAGCAAATCAGTATAAAAATAAATGTCAACTATGTCTTAATTTTCTGGATAGTTCAACGATTCATACAATTAATCAAGAAATGAATTTTAAATATTGATTTTACTATTTTCTCCAAGTGACAATTCGTCTGTATACATAATTAACCTTTAATGTATAGCAAAAAAAAATGTCATTGGAATTCAGCCACTAAGCACTTTCTATACTGATAGGAGTGACGAACTGAGCTATGAATTTAATTTTTAAAAAAAATGTATTAAAAATTTGCAGATGACGTTAGTGACAGCTAACTTTACTACTCTGCGTTTCCAACATTTGTCACTTTTCGCGTTTTTGACATTTAAGCATGTGTTACTTAACTACTAAAAAGTCTATTCATACTTCTATTTTATCGGATATATTTCATTACTTACTCATCCCGCAGAGCACTATTACACATCAGGTGTTGCCTAGCATTCTCTAGTACGCCTCATACACTACATCACAAACCGTCAGTTGCCACTTACCGATCGCTTGGGAATCGAGACTGTTTCGGCGCTGTGCGTCGATGTACTCTCGTCTACAGGAAATGGATTATCTATTCCACGATATTCTTCCGCTGCTGAAACAAACGGGAAGTGCAGTAAAAGCATCGAACATTTTATAATTGCATCAATTTATTAGTCATACTATTAAGACTTAAAAATATATGTAATGAACACAATTTGATATAGTCATCAAGTGTAACAATCTAATGTGTGCAAAACGAACTTGGCTAATTAAAAATCACAATTTTTTTTTTAAGTCGCAGACAAGGTTAGAGTCGAAGAGAGTAAATACCGCATCTAGATGTTTATAATATAATCTGCAGCAATTTAGCTTTCCAAAAGTTTTTTTTTTTTGTTAAAAAATCACAAACGAAATTAAATACTTCCCAAAGAAAAAATAGTCCTCTTAATAAGCACTGATTGTGATTATGAATTTTGGGAGAATTGACTGGCAAGTTACTCTTAAAATTAAATGAAACAGAGAAATCTGGCATTTTAATGGGGTTTGGGTACGTTGGTTGAATGATAATAGGTAACATTATTCTGGGTATGAGAAAGCACTGTTTCGTATAACTGGACGGCATATGTAGCGCTATTATGATTTTATCTTAAAACAGACTATTACTGTTAATGTATTAATTATATATATAGGAGGAGTGTTTGTATTTAATTTTGTGCGAATTATGCGAATTTGATGCACAAACTAAGTTTCCCTCAGCATGAAAAGGACAATATTTGGTGTAAGGGTGTATTAAAAGCAAAATTAAAAATTAGTGCAGTTTAATCACCATTTTCAAATTACTTTCAAAGAACCAAATGTAAGCACATTTGCTGCCGTTAATGACTAGCGAAAACTGGTGTGATTGCTTAAGTCTAGTACACTACTAAAAAGACTCTGAAGGGTTCATCAGTGTTCTTTTTATTAAGGTTTTGATTCAAGTTTCATTTATGTAATAATACTGTTAAAATGCTAGTTCTCTTGGGAAACATACAAAACAGAAACCCAAGAATATCATGGATTAACACTGTTTGAAAGTTATTTAGTTTCTATACGTATCAAGCTGTGTATAAATTGTATAAAGAATGATACAGTCATACTCATAAAGGTGCGGTTCGTAATGGCATTCTTGTCTAGTGACATTTTATCAAAACGGTTAACCTAGAACCGTTTCTTGCTTTATAATTATTTTTTTACTTCTATTCTTCATAGCATTACACAGCACTTTCATGGAATCCCAGGACTTATCGCAGGAATCTACTTCGCAAATGTAATCTTACATGTTAATGTGCTCTCTGACCGTCTTTGTTTGGAATTGGGCCATATGCAACTGGGGCCTGTGTGTATTATGTCTGTTGCAGCGTATCGCTATGTTTCAGAATAAAACCATCCAATTCACTTTCACTGAAAAGACCTTAACGATTCTTCGCATTGGACGGAATTCGAATTCCGAGTCTAAAGGGCATCACGTCATTAAAATGATTCAGTGAAACGAGTGAACGATTTTAATTAATTCTAATACCAAGTTTCATAAAACTAGGCATGAATAATCATCATTTCAAACTGTTTTGAAAAAATAAAAAACAAATTGTAAAATGAAATAAATTACCCTACAGTCTTGAATCTAAAACTAATATCACATTTAGAAATGAAAGTTTGTTTTGGGTCTTAAACAATTACACCAAATGAATAATAGCTTTAGCGGTTTCTTCAGAGAGTTAAATTTTATTATTATACAAACACCTCCTGAAGTCACGATTCATCAAGGGAGGCTATAGTAAGATGCAGTCTAACAGAGATAATGTTTATCATACGTCATCTTAAATCGGTTCAGTGTTTCTACACTCACTCTCATTTGGCAATACATTCCACTCACCAACCACTCTTCGTGCAAAAAAAGTCATGCCGTACTCTCTTACGAATCACACCTTTATGCAACTTCCAAGAATGACCTCTTGTCTCTACCCACTTCCCTCCTTCAACCCTTTGAAAAATATCCTCGGTATCTATTTGATAAGTACTCCTAGCAATTTATGTCTCAATCATGTCGCTCCTCTTCCGCCTATTGACTAGCGTCTGTATCCATTCTCAGTCCGTCTTCATAGTCAGTATTCCACAACCCTGATATTGCTTTTGTTATTCGCCTCTGAACTTTTTCCACAGCTTGCTTCTCACCTAGAAACGCAAGTGACCAAATCGATGCGCAATAGTCCAGATGTGGTTTAATCCAAGCCTTGTACAGCAGAATGACCACAACCTTATCTCTACTTGTCAGTGTTTCTTCTTAGTATACTGGCATTTCTTTGTGCTGTTTTTATTACTTTTGCAATATGTCCCTTGAACTTCAATTCTTTATCCACCAATCTTCCAAGATCACACGTTTCCTCCACCTCCTGTAATACAACAACTCCAACATGATACACAGCTCTACTTTTTTGAGATCCAAAGTGCAAAACCTTTCATTTCCTGGTGTTAAATTGACATCCCCGCTTATCTCCCCACATAACCACTTTATTCAAATCGCTCTGAAGTACCAGTACATCATCATTCCTAATAACTTTTCTCAGTTTAACATCATCTGCAAACAACTGAATATCAGCTTACAGACCACTCTCAATACCATTAGCAAACAAATTGAACAGGAGTGGCCCTAGAACAGAATCCTATGGGACTCCACTGGTAACTCTCCTGAGAGAGACGCCTCTATACAACAGTTTGATCTGCTATCCAATCAACTGATTTTCCAATCCCATTTGCCGTAACTTATATACCAGTTTACGAGTTCATAATGTGGTAGCCTGTCAAATGCCTTTGTAAAATCCAGAAGTATATCACCCCTATCCAGGACGGCAGTCACCTTATTATAAAATGTAAGCAAAATTATAAAACAAGACCACTCTTTAACAAGCCCATGCTGACCTCTATACAGAATTTTGTCCTTGTCCACCTAATCTTTTATTCTATTTCTAACCTTCTCTAAGATATTAACCACTCCAGAAATGCAAACTGGTCTGTGATTTGAAATATCCGTTTTGCTTCCACCTTTATGCAATGAAATAATCTTGAACTCTTTCCACTTATTAGGGACTGTTGAGGACAGGCCGTTTCTACATTTTGCGGGGCCCTGTCCAAATTGGAAAAGCGCGGCCCCTGAAAGTTAGTAACATTAATGGACATTTTATATGGAAGAATATCTTGTTAATTAAATCAAATATGAAAAATATTTATGCACATAAATAAACAAGTATGCTCCTTAGCATCGATTTAAGTAAAGGGAAAAAATTAGTTAAAAAATAAATGTGTTTGTATGTACATGATATATTATTTTATTATGTAAGTACATATTATCATATAAATACGCCAGAACAATGCTTTATTTAATAATATAAATAAATCATAAATAAAGAATATAAAAAGATATCCATTTTTACTATAAAGAATGAAATATATGTATAACAACTTATAAGATTTAAAAGGAATCGTAATATATTAAATTTTATTTAACCTAATGCGCTTATCAATAAAATCATTTATAACGCTACCAAAATTCAAATTGTTTGCAATTTCATGCTCTATAGATATTATTGCCAGGGACGACAAACGCTCTTGAGACATAGAAGATCGCAAATTTTTGTTAATTTTAATTTGGAAAATGACCTTTCTGCTGATGCGACCGTAACTGGACTGGTCAATAATATTTTAAATGTCGTAGTAATATTTGGATAAATATCCGACAAATTATCTGCAATTATGAATTGTAAAATATTAATGGGTGCATCTTCTGGAACAATATTTCTAAAAATAATTACTTCATTGTAAAATTCAGATTCATCAATATCTGTATTTAATTTTTGATACAGCTGTTTGCAGCAAAATTTTAGTTCATTTTCTGTCATTTTTCTTATTAATTTCATATCATAAAGAAATCCAAATGATTTTTTGTGAATTTCATACAATTCAAATCTTTTTTTTTTTTTGACAGATTGTAGAACAATATCTAAAATTACAAAAAAAAAAAAAAAAAAAAGAAATTTATCCTAAAACGATCTTTCTTATCACCTACGTGTGATTCATCAGGCGTTTCATAATCAAAAAATACTTTTCTTCGACGTACTGGACTTTCTTTAAATTTAATTTCTAATAGATTTGACAGTTCTTTAGCAATCTCAAAACAGCTATCAAATCCTGATATTCTCTTCACTAACTCTTTAATATGCTTAGTTGCTACGTCTATGGGAATTTTTGCATTTTGTAATACTTTACTTACTAAATTAACTTTTGACAAAAGCTCATACCAAATTACAAGGTTTAGTATAAACTCAAATGAATCTATTTGTTCATATATTGAAACCACTTCTATTTTGTTAGTATTATTTGATGCAGTTTTAGATAATTCTTTTAGTGCATTTAAAAATTCTGGAATTTGAAAACGCACAGCTCTAACTGATTCTATTCTACATTCCCATCTTCTATCACATAACGGTTTTGGAGTTAATTGTTTAACAAATTTCTTTAATATGTCCCAACGTGAAGTTCAGGCAGTAAATAATGTATATTTTTTGTATAACATTAAAAAAATTGCTATAATTGATGATTTTGCCAAATCCCCTGAAATCAAATTTAAATTATGACAGGCGCCAGGAGTATTAAATGCCTTTTCGTTTTCATTTAAATGTAAGCACGGACTCCCTTATATACTCCTTTCATATTCGCTTCGTTATCATACCCTTGCCCTCTACAATCTGACAATTTAAGATTTAATTTATTCAAAAGTGATTTTATATTTTCATATTTACCAGTAGTGTCATTAGTTGTTAAAAACGTCAAAACGTGTTCACGAATTTCAATATCTGCTTCAAATATATGTAAAAATCTAAAAATTACTGAAATTTGCTCCTGATGACTAACATCAGGAGTACAATCGAAAATTATTGAATAGTACTTTGCCTGTCGTATCATTTTTACAATATTTTGTTGAATTTTGGTTCCCATATCAACAATTAATTCATTTTGCGCAATGGGTGATAGATACGAATTTTGTTTCTTACCTATAATTTTTTTCCCCGAACATCGCATTAAATGATCTTTTAAAAGCGGATCAAATTCTGCAATTAATTCTATGATTCCAAAAAAATTACCATTATGGGCTACAAAGTATCAAAATCAACCTCTAAAAGCTAAATTATGTTGGTATAAATAAAGAATTGCTGCTACTATTCGTCTAAAACATTTCTTAACCGTTCTGCTTCAAATTTTATGACATTTTGATTGGTCTGATCAATTGTATTGTGATTTTTTAAATTACATTCCATTTGTGACCATGAATACATGCATTTCATTTGCACTGGATTTCGTTCGTGCGACTTTAATCTTTCACTTACATGTCGCCAATCAGAAAAGCCATTTAGATAAAAAATTATCATCAGAAGAAAATAATTTGCAACAAAAACAAAAAAATAGAGTTGGAAGAGTTTGAATATACAAGCCATCTTCTGTTTTGCTTCTCTCCGTTTGTAATTGTCCTAACCTAGTTAGCTGTGGGAAAACATCTCTTGTTGTCATCTTCTGGAAAATCATTTTCAGTCAGAGGAGACGGTGGACCACGTTGTACAATTTCTGTTAGTGTTGCGTTGTTCAAAATTTTGGGCCATGTTGCTGGATCATCAATAGTAAATAGTTCACCTTCCTCTGGTGTCTCAGTTTTAGGATCTTTAATACTCATTGTTTGACCAAACGCGTCATGTTCTCCGCTTCCTTTGATCTTAAAAACGCGGTGCAGTGCAGACGAAAGAACCACGCGCCGTTATCAGTATAATTTTAATGTATTTTCATGAAAAATTCGGTGTTTATTTTACCAAGAAAATACATAAAAATATTTCACTTACTATAACAATAGTTGGTTGTAAAATTATATATATTTTTCTATATAAGAATATTTTTATATAATAATTACAATATTAATTTATATAATAATTTTAAAAAAAGTAATTGATTTTCCTGTGCCACCGCACAGTTTGCACACCCATGAATACGGCCCTGGTTGAGGATATTGGACTCTCATTAAATAACCGAGTTAAAGGAAGTGTCAGTTCCTTGACGCATCCTTTCATAACAAGTGGTGAAATTCCATCTAATCCAATAGCCTTCCTTATTCACATCAATATGACTTAAGCAATCACAGACTTCTACCTCATTAACCTTCAAGGAACTGGGTTGATGTACTGATTCCTCAACTTCCTGTTTCCTTAGAATAGTATCATTACCATCAGTATGAAAAACCTTAGCAAAATGATCACTGAACAACTTCACAATAACTTCTTCCTCACTTTTGCGCTATCTCTATCCAGCAGAGTTATTGTTCCATAATCATTCTTTCTTTCGCTAGCCTCCTCTAGCAAAAGAAAGTTTCGCTAGCCTCCTTTCATACTCTAAATTCGCCTTTCTTGTTATTGCCAGCGCTTTATATACTTCATGCAACTGTTCACATCTTCGAAGTTAATATATTCTCCATAATCTTCTCTTCTTCTGCAATTCCTGCTTTAATTTCTCTATTCATCCATTTAACACCTATTTTGTTAATTTTTTTTGTGATTTAGGCATGCAGTCTGTTATTGCCCTCATCAAATACCTTCTTAACTATGATCTACGCTACATTAATATCTTTTCGTTCAAGTTGTTTTCTGAGTTTTCCTAATCTCTTGCCCTATAGTTCCACATGTGCCCTTTTACTCTCGATGCCTCTTCATGCTTTACATCAGGATTGTACGCCTGTGGGTTTTGATTTTCACGAGCGAAAAAATAAAATAACAATTTGAATCGAATGCGTGTTAGATATTTTAATTCTACCACTAATCGATAATCTCGATGTTGGTAATTTTATTTGGTGTTTTTACATCACTATATACCCACGTGTTTTTCAAGCGTTCGTACATTATTTTTTTCCAACGCGCATGCTCCGGGCGCTCAATTAGTGTTGTTCGTTTGTTCAGCTTTCGAGGTTGTGTCGCTGCTACTCACCAAATTATTAGATACGTATTGTGATGCGGCGCTCGGATAATTTTTTTTTTCTAATGCGGCCCTCGGATTACCTAAGGTTGAATAGCCCTGCTTTACATGATCGCTGTCATCAACTGGTGGCAATGTTGTTAACAATTACGTTATTCGACGTTATCACTAAATCCAGTACATTATAAGTGTTTATTTTAAACACACGGTTGTTGGATTTCCCGTGATTAATTTTCATTGTATGTAATACGATAAGTTTAGCATAACTTTTCATGTGAATCGAATGATACGTTTCCTATCAAGAAGCTTGTGCAATAGGCATTAAGTTAATGGGCTTGTATCAAATTCTCTTCCCTTCAAGTATGAAGTACCAGAACTTCGTAACAGCTATCCGATGGACACTGTTTTCTTACCCCCCCCCACAAAAAAAACACGCATTGCGAATGCACTAATTAAGAAAAAAGGTGTTTTTCTTAATTAGTGCAACTGCTAGTCGCATATTCTGGAGTAAATGTAAGTTCGAAGAAGAAAATTATTTCATGTTAAAAGAAATAACTGTAAAGAACTACAGGTAGACAGGATAATAAAGTTTATGCGATTTTTAATTGTATTAATTTACGGAAAGAACAGATTTTGTTCTGAATTTAAACTATGGAGATCGCAAAGAACATTATATGTTCGGAAAGTGTCCATAAACCGAACTGTTTACGGAGACGTTCTTTTGATCAACAATTGTAAATCAGAAATGCCCTCCAGTAGTACGGGTGGCACTAGTGACCAGATCAAGATAAGATAAGAAATCATGACGTGATTTGTTGTTTATTTGATAAGGTCATGAGTTAGTAATGTCTGGAATTTCAAAGGGGGCATATGTGTCAGTGACCTGAGTTCTTGTCTTTTGGTTCGTGTATGGAATTATGGGTGATAGGAGCGATAAGGATTAGTGTTATGATTGGTGGGGCACTTCTGACCAGATGAAGATCAAGATAAGATAAGGCATCCTGATGTGGAGGTGTGTTATTATAGAGTTTGGAATTTCGGTGGGGCCCTCGTCTGTCAGGGACATCACGTGGTGTGTTTGGTTCGCTTAGTCGTGTTTCGAGCTTTTCCGAATAATTTAATTACATGCTGGTGTCCCTACAGCATTTAAAAAATAAATTAAAATAAACGGACAGTTAAATAGATTACAAAATATTTTGTATGTATTCTAGAAATTCTAATAATAATTTAAATTACTTACAGTCATGGTATTTTTAAAAAATAAATAAAAAATAAACGAGACTTAAAGGCAAACAATAACTTTTTTGTATGTAGTCTCGAATTTCCAATGATAATTTAAATTTACTTACAGTCTTTCCAGAATGACTCTTCTTAATGCAAATAGATATTCCAAATAGTTGAATTTTTATCAACAGCAGAATACACACGCACAAAAAAAACACAATCTTGAAAGAACGAAATTTCTGTAATAACCTGAAAGGCTATTTGACTTTTGTTCCTTAGATTTTCTGTCCGTTTGGTACACTGTTAATTCCATTGCATTTTGTCATACTATGTTTTTATTCCCAAGGTGAAACTGTCTTTTGCGGAGTAATATATCCACCAGCAATCGTTAATTATTGTCTACTTGTGAACTTTTCTGACTGGGAGGATTGGAATTCTCCTGGTCTTACTTGAGGGTTTGATAATACTTCCCACACAACAATCCTGATCACCTTTTTCATTACTCATATTCTCCCTTTGATGTTTTGCACAGTATTATCAGTTTGGGAAAGTACGACTGTTTTTCTAGTGTAAAATTCTTATGACACATATCCTAAAATTATTCATTCCTGATTAAGGATTTTATACAGTTATTGTTTTCAAGTAGATGGCTTGTTTGTTTACATTTGTGTAGCTAGGAAACTGGAATTTATTTCAAATGAATATTAGGTCTGTAATATATATACTTTGTTAAGTTCTATGTTACCTTTTATTTGACTGTAATATTATTAACAAATTGTATTTACTGAATCTAACATACAGAAATTAAATAAAGTAAAAAAGACAGTATTTCTTTTTCTTATTCTTCTGATTTCACATTTGTGCTGATGTTCATAGTGTATGATTTCCCACTGGTGCTTACGTATAATTCATGTGATTTTTCTCCATGTGACATTTCAAAACAAGTTGGACTATGGTTTTTACATAGTTCAATTATGTAAAACTCATTTCCGTTAGTCCCAATTGACTGTTGCCCTTTCAGCCCAACTATTTCACAGCAGGCATATTTATATACAGGGTGTTCGGGATAAATTTGACATATTTATAATTAATTATATTTTTCCGTAAGTTACATGTATTAACACACACTTCTCTTCATTTAAAAGTTTGGACCCTTCTTCATTCATATACAAGATGTCAGAAAGGATGGATAGCTGGAACCCACCTGAATCATGGAAGAGAATAACTTGTATCATGATGATTCGTGCCCGCCATCAAAATAAGGATATTACGACTGCTGCCCAATGCTCCCTGAATACAGTAAAAACAATCAGGCATGAACTAGAGACTTGCAATGGTGACTACGAGGATGTAGCAAGAAGAAAGATCCCTAGCAGACGATCTGATTGCGTTCGTACAGCAGAATTCCTCGCAAATCTGCAGGAACAGGTGTTGAAGAACCCTGGCATTGGAATTCGGGCTTTGTTCGTGGAGTTGCTAACTGTAGTCAAGCCCTGGATAACAAGGGTAGCCAATGGTAGGCCGTATGTATGGCAGCAGGATTTGGCCCCTTGCCACACCTCTGGGAAAAGTCAAAAATGGTTGTCTGAAAATTTCTACGACTTCACCAGTCCAAATGTTTGGCCTCCAAACTCCCCAGACCTTAACCCCATGGATTATTTTGTATGGGGCGCAGTTGAAAAAGACACCAATCGCACTTCCAGTAATACAAAAGCCCAGTTAATGGATAAAATTAAAACAGTTTTTGTGGCCCTTCCCAGGGAGACTGTAGCATCAGCTTGTTCGAGGTTCCGAAGCAGAATTGAAGCTGTGATCGATGCTAATGGTGGTTATTTTGAGTAAATCTTGTTGATAGTATTGTAATTAACTCTGCCTGTAATGTTTATTTGTCAATTCATTAAATTTAATAGATACAAAGAAGATTTTCTTTTTCCTTACGAAACTGTCAAATTTATCCCGAACACCCTGTATATATATTTTTTTTTAACACAATTATTATATTATATATTCTTTCCAATACAAATAAATAATTATTTATTCTTATTTCAAATGAAAATTAGCTCAAAGAAAGAAAGGGAAAAAAAACGTTTACCCTGAAATAAATATTTATGATCACAGCAAACAAGAAATTCATCAAATGTTTTCAAAGTTTTGAAATACATGCAAATATTGTTTTCATCATTTGGTATAATTTAAATGAACGGGTCTGGATATTAAGTTCTTTAATGTTTTTAATTTTTTTATTTTCTCTTCCAATGACGAGTATTATTTGATATATGCATGTTGATTCACTTCATTTTATCTGCAACACTACGATACCTTTTTTCTACTGCAATCTTTTTAAGCATTTTAGTAACATGTTGGTTTAAAATAGCTAATGGCTCTGTAAAATAACCAAATTCTAATAGTATTGCGACTTTTCAGGTGAAATCTCTCCACTAAAATTCTGGCTATTAATTTAATACCCGATTATTCCTTTTGCTTCCAAGAGTTAACAGTTTCATGAAATACTTGAGGGCTAAAATTCACTAAAATTTAATTCACTGAGTCAAAAGAAAAAAAAGTCTCTGGTTAGTCTCTGTGGCATGAAATTTCACAAGGAACAAAACAATTTTATGGTGAAATTTGTATAACACATCAACAACACCCTATTTGTTCATTTAAATTTACATATTTTATTTGAATGAAATATTATTTACAAATTGTATTTACTGAACTTAACATACAGAAAATAAATAAAGTAAAAAATACAAATTTTTTTTTTTATCCTTAATCTTCTTATTGTTATATTTGCTACTGTTGTTCAAAAGTTCTTCCCAATGCTTGTGGAATTGCCATCATGTGGTTTTTGACAATGTGACTCTCATCTGAAAGTTAATTTTCATCTGATGATCACTGGGAATTTATTACTGTAGTAAAATTAGGGGATGCATATTTATTTTTTTGAAACCAATACATATACTTCTGAGAATTAATAAAAGCACAGAATCTTTCGTTATGTTTCCAAAAGCATTTAAAAGTACACGCTATGTTTTCACGTTTTGGGCATCCAATTTCATTTAAATCAAGAAGAGGCCTCCCTATTAACCTCATTAATGTTTTTGATTTTTCTCTTCCTTTAGCGAGTAATATTTGATATTTGCATGTTGATTCTATCATCCGACAAAGGGATTGCCTTGCAAATAAAAATTTGCAAGAATAGGAATACAATGTTGAGATGTAGTAGTCGTGTTCTCTAAGGACAAAAGAAATCCTGGTTTTATTTTAAGGGATATCAGTCCAAGGTGTTAGGCCAATGAATGCAATTTTCTAGCTGCTGTTTTTTTTTTTTTTTGTGAAATTTTAACTTGCAAAAAAGGTGAATTTTCCATTAAATAAAAACAAACTTTTTATACTATTTTTTTTCTTGATTTTTACGACATATAACGAATCCAGTCGTTGCCTCCCCCTTTTTAAAGGGGAATCCAAAAGAAAAGCCTTACATTTTTTTTTTTTTTTTAAACGAGAAAGGTTCAGTCATGTTCAATCATTAGCTATACGCTAGATAAAAACAGTTTTTACTTTCTTATCACATGATATGTAAATATAAACTCGGGTAGTGATCCCATATCCTCCCCCCTTTCGTCACATTATCGCTAGTTCCATAAGAAAGTGATATCAGCGAACGAACAAAGACCAGAATATACAAAAAAAAAAAAAGGAGACTGAACAGAACAGAACAGAACTTAATGCTGTAAACATGTAACGACATCTCAAGAACACCCATTTCACTTGTACAACATTTGAATGGCATTTACTTGTTTTAATGAGCACCTAAAATCTCACTTAATGGGGGGGGGGGGGGATCACGAAAGACCTCCGAGTGCGATATCTGTGCGAACTGTGGCAGGCTCTAATCACTGTTGAGTAGAACCTTCGCACTGAGGCGTATACTGACACCATATCGGTTTGCTTGTAATGTTGCAAACACAGCCGGTTAGCAACTGTGTTTGCAGTACAACACACCTGCCATTAATGAGAAATCACATTCTTTAATATAGACTGCGGAATAATGATGTGTGAGAATATCGCGAAATATATATGAAGAAAACTGACAGTTAACTCCTCTCCTAGTGGGAAAATATCTAAATATACTGTATTTAGGTAAATTTAAATTCAAAAGATCAATGAAATCGAGCTATATAATCATGATATCAGGATTATATGTTTATATTTGGGATGAAGTTCTTGTCGGATTCTTACACTGATAAACGATCAGTATAAATGCTTAGTCATGACTCAAGGAATTTCCAAAACGTGCTAAGTGGAATTTCCATGGTTTTTTTTTTTTTTTTTTCCCCATCAGCAAAGAAAACTTACGATAACAGCTGCACTTGGCTACTGATATCCAGCCCTTGTCATTGTGCAAACTAAGATCTCATGATTTCGTCATCAATCTACTTTCCTTTAATTGTTTGAAATCGTGATTTCGATTAGAGTTTTGTTTTTGCTGTCATTGTGATCGGACGTATTCCTTTAGACAATGCCTAGTTGATTTTATATAAGGTTTTTCGGGAAGCTCGCATTGCACTGGAACTAACACAGTTCGTGACCTACTATCTCCCCCTCTGTATGAAATATGCAGAGGTCTAATGGCCGGCAGGCCCCACTCGCAATGAGGATCAGTAGTGGTTAAATGGTTTTTTTTTTTTTTTTTTTTTTTTTTAGGAAGGTAGGTCGCTGCACTGTGTCCAAGTAAGCTCCTGAAACTCCTTTTTCCTCGTTTTTAGGATAGTCACCTATAATAGACTAACTTTTTGCTGGTAGACGCTTACTCTAGGCTGTCTACGGGATTTGCTAGTCTACAGGATTACCCGGGAAACTGCTATTTTCTCTCAGGCCAAACTATGGACTCTCCATACGATGAGCTTGATTTCAAACAGCTATTGGCAATCTTTAAGCATATAGGAGGCCTACTACAAAGGAAATGGCCAGGAAAGGTGGCAATCCACCAAATAGAACAGGTTGAAACAGAGGACTGTCAATCCCCTGACCCTCTCCCCAGCACTTCTCAAGATAACACCAGAGAGATTATGTCACCGGTTAACGACCAGCCTCTGGTGGACTCAGATAACTCTACAGACTATCAGGTTGTCAGCAGAAAGAAGCGTAAGAAGGGTTCGCCAGCAGCAGATCCTGAAATAGTACTTCAACCCTTGGAAAAAACAACTCCAATGGACTTAACAGCACAACCTGATGAAAGAATAGAGACTGACTCCAGGGCACAACCCAAAGAGAGGATTCCACCTGTAATCTTAAGAACAAAAGAAAAATGGTCTTCAATAACAGCAACGATGAAGAACGCAAACATCAAATTTACATCAGCCAAGAGTACAGATGAAGTAATCCTGATTCAACCAGAAGGAATTTCGGACTACCGCCAGCTAACCAGACTTATGGATGAACTAAAAGTCCCATATCACACATTTCAGCTTAAAAGCGAAAAAAAATTAAAAGTAGTAATTAGAGGGCTGGCTGAGACCATGCCAGCAGAAGAAATAGCTACTGACCTCAGATCGCAAGGCTTAGAGCTGATTAAGATATCACGCATGTACCGAGCGGACAAGCGCCCTATGCCTCTGGTCTTGGTCGAGATCAGTAAAGATCATAGAGAAATTTACGACCTTAAAATAGTTTGCAGCTTGGTCATCAAAACTGAGCTTCTCAGAAGAAAGGCTTCAGCTGGTCAATGCCATCGCTGTCAAAAGTATGGGCATGCACAAAAACTATGCAAAGCGGATTACAAGTGTGTTAAGTGCGGTAACAACCATCCCTCACACACTTGCGTCAAACCACGAACCACACCTGCCAAGTGTGCGAACTGTGGCGGCCCACACCCAGCAAATTACAAGGGATGTTCACTCCACCCATCTAACCTGACAAGGACTAGGGAGGTAGTAACCCCGCCCACTCAGAAGCGAGTCACACACCTTAAATCGGAAATTAAAGTGCGGAATATTACACCTGATAAATAATGCCTCTGTAGTTTCCTCATGCAACAAACCGGCAGAATCCACACTAAGCAGTCAAAACTCTGCTGCAATGCTTGCTGCCACTTTGGGAGAAATGCTATCAGTTTTCAGCAAATCAAATCCAAACTAGGATGACACAAATAGATTTCTCAAAAATATCCAAGTCATATTCTCGTTCATTAATTGATAATTCGGCCATAACAAAATCTATACAGGTTGCATTTTGGACTCAGCAATAACATTCTAGAACTCCATGAATTTGTTACCCACTACAAAATTGATATAATGTTAGTTAATGAGACCCATCTACAGCCATGTGATAATCCCAAACTAAGAAATTACTCGTTAATTAGAAACGACAGACCTAATGCCAGAGGTGGAGGTACTGCAATCTTTATCAAGAAAAACATCCGTTACAATGAGATAAAAAAGATTCCTACAACTAATCTGGAAAAAACTGGCATAGAAATTTACACCATTAATGCAGGCAACTTAAAAATATATTGTTTATAACCCTCCAGGCAGAACTCTGTTATCCTCTGATCTTCTCAGTTGCTTGACACTACTGAAGCAACAATAGTAGCAGGTGATCTAAACTCAAAACATCTCTTATGGAATAGCAGGTGTACCAATTACAATGGAAAAATCCTTTCCAATTTTGCTAAGTTGAGAAATATTATCATCGCAGGCCCGATTGAACCAACGCACTATGGATCACATGGCAGGCCAGATGTAGCCATATTTAAAAACACATCTCATCAATTCCAGCTGCAAGTAGTTAACGACCTCAGTTCGGACAACCTAGTACTTATATAAACTGGGTGAGGATCTGGAACTTATTCCCAGTCAGTCATTTACTAATTTTACAAAATTCAAGGCTACAATCAACACTATCATGGATTCAGTGCCGAATATCTCCACTTGTGAGGAAATTGATGCAGCAGTCAACAACCTGGAAAGAAAAATTCAAACTAGCTTAACTGCAGCCTCGTCTATCTCCACTCCAACTCAAATAAACCAACTTCCAGAAGAAATCCTTGCTCAAAACAAAATAAAATCAGACGTCGCTTTCATAACACACTGTCTCCTCAAGATCACCAAGAGCTGAACAGAGCATCAAACTTACTTCGCTATGCACTAAAAGATCACAGAAATTTGCAATGGGAAAGAAAACTTTGTTCCCTGAAAATTGAAGATAAATCCTTGTGGAAGTTGGCAAAGGCTATCCATACGGACCGTTCCAACATTCACTCCATTCACGGAGAAAGAGGTATGGTTTATAGCGACGATGAAAAAGCAGAAGCCCTTGCTGAAGCTCTTCAACTTCAGTGCAGTCCTAATTATGCGGATTTGGTCTTCATAGAGAAAATTTACCGTCGAGTCCGTACTGCGCTCCAGCAGCCTAACAACTGCGAAAATATCTGTCCCACTTCACCTAAAGAGGTCTACTCAATCATTAGGAAGCTCAACAACAAAAAAGCCCCTTCCCCAGATGAATTAACAACAAAACAATCAAGGCCCTTCCGCACAAAGCTGTCATGCACTTGGTAGCAATCATAAATGCAATGCTCAGACTAAACTATTTTCCAACCCGATGGAAACAAGCAGATATAGTTCTCATTCATAAGCCGGGAAAAGCACCTCAGTTGCCACAAAGTTACAGACCCATCAGTCTCCTTTCATGCTTGGGAAAGGTTGCAGAAAAAATCGTCCTCAATAGACTTCAGGATGTGGTGAATAACAACACAGTACCGAAGGAGCAGTTTGGGTTTAGAACCGGACACAGTACTACACAACATACAGGTGCTGTTTTTCTGGATGTAGCAAAGGCCTTTGACAAGGTTTGGCACAAAGGCCTTATCTATAAGTTATTTATGGCCAAAGTTCCACTCTACCTTATCAAACTTATCGATTCCTTTCTAAAAAACCGGAAATTTCAGATCAAGTTGAAAGGACTCAAATCCTCTTTGAAAAGAATCACTGCAGGTGTTCCTCAAGGCTCGCTGCTCTCCCCACTGCTTTTTAACATCTTCGTCGTTGACGCTCCTATCACGACGTCAACCACCACAGCTTACTATGCGGATGATATGGCAATTTTGTGTAGATCTCTCATACTTAGCTACACAGCGCTTGTAGACCGCAGCAGCAAACCTGGAAAGATATCTCAGGAAATGGAGAATATCTGTGAATGCTAACAAAAGTACTGCCATTCTCTTCACAAGACGGAAGGCATCACAATACGGAGAAGTCAAACTTTTCGACACAACTATTCCATGGAAATCCAGTACCAAATATTTAGGTATTCAACTAGACAGCCGCCTCAACTTTAACTCTCACATCTCTCATGCCTGCAACAAAGCAAACTCAGCAATTGCTCAACTCTACCCCCTACTCAACCGTAGAAGCAAAGTCAGCCCAGAAAACAAATTAAGAATATACAAGGCAATCGTCAGACCCATACTGACCTATGGTTCGCCAGCGTGGAGTCACACCTCTCCTAGCAACATCAAAAAATTACAGATAATCCCAACTAAATGCCTCCGAATGATCTTCGATGCCCCGTGGTTTGTAAGGAACACCATCCTCCATCAAGACGGAAACCTGCCAGACATACCTACATTTCTCCTTCAGATAGCAACCAAGTACTTTACTCAAGCATCACTCCATCCCAACCTACTCATTCGTGAGTCATCAGATTACGATGAAAAAGACAGATGGAAGCATAAACGCCCAAAGGCGGCCCTGATCACTGATTGAAATCTTTCAATACAGCCCTAAATAGGGCGAGCCAAGTGCTCAAAACTTTCTTCCTTTAAACCGAGAATCATTCATAGCGATGAAGGGATCAGAGTCCACGGGACTGATCAAAGCCACATCAGTTAACAGTTTCTGTGATTTCCTGTTCTGCTTTCGCCAGACCTTGCTATCGCATGTAAACATAAATGACTCAGCAATAGTGGCTTCAGTTGTAATCTCCCCAATCTGATAGAAGAAGCAACACGTGCTTTAATAGACGCGTTTATTTATGGTTTGTTTGTTTTTTTTATTCCCATCGTAACTCTTATCTAGTACGCAATCTCCTGAACCTTTCAGACAACTGTTCAGACTTTTCCCTCAAGGCGTACGTGTTTTGTGGTAAAAATGAATCCGTTTACACTTGAAATTGCCCGTCTTTTATGACCGGTTTGCACGTTATATGGAATTTTAAAAAATGCTGTTCCGGAAGTAAAGCCCAGTCACCTTCGTAAAGACGAGTTACAGGCGTGTGCGCAGACTTCGAGGGAAGGAGCGGTGGGGGAGATTTTTGTGCTCATTTAAGTAAATAAAAAAAAAAAAAAAAAGCTCATTTGTGTAGTCCACTCGCAACAAGACTTTAAATTTATATTAAATTTTATATGCATTTGTTAAAAAAAAAAGGCTTTTGTAATAGCTAAATAAAATTTCAACACCTACATGAAATCTTTCGTACAGAAAAGCCAAAATCATGGCGTTCTGGTGTATGCGCTAAGGAGGTGGGGAAACCACATCCAGAACTACAGGATTTCAATCATAAAATATTCATTTCACTCAGCATTCTACGTATGCAATAATATTAGTTATATAATCTTACAATAAAAGGGGGAAAAAAGACTTATTCTAAAGTTACAAATGCAAATATTGTGAGCCAACTTTGACTTGTGTACGTAATGAAACGGAAGTAGTCTGTAAAACGTGATAAAAAAAAAATTTCAAAAATATTTTTATAATCACACAATTTTTACAAATTTAAGAAATTTCTTTTGACAGCATCAATTGTAGTATGTGATAATAAAAAAATGTATGCATTTTTTCATTATAAAACCAAGTAAATACGTAAAACGAACCGTTTTGCGTACCGTATTTACTTCCCGTTTGTTAGCAATGTAGCGGTGGGCAATCACTTAATAACTGTAATAGGAATGCACAAAATGGAACTCAACAAGCATACTTTTAACTCAAACAGTAAGTTTATTCAAGGAGGCAGGTCTTGAAAAAGATCCTTAACACAAACGCAGTAATAGATTCACCTTCTATCCCGATATGGTCGTTCACATTAGGCCTAATAAAATACAATATAGACTTCGTACTCCAGTATATCAAGTACCAATGACTGTTAATTGTTATAGTTCGAATATCAATTAAATATTTGGTGTCGGTGTTTTTATGTTAAGATTTAATTTCTAGTTAGTAGTATAAGGCGCTCATCGCGTTTAATTAGTATAACAAACGGAAATGCACCCAGAGCTACCAGTTGAACTCTTTGCAATGGAAGACGATCTCCGAGTAATTAAGGCTGGCGTTTGCATGCTGGTAGTTAGAGCATGATGATATGGATAAACCATATGAATTAATGTATATGCTGGTTGAGTCGTATTTGGAATTTGTAATGTTTGTACACTTTTCATTTGATAATCAGTTGCAGAAGAATTCCCAATCGCGAAGTATGGTGCTTCCATTTATTTCATGTTTCTCAGCATGCGTTTTAAAGTTAATTTTTCATAGTAATGTTCAAAGTATTTTTTTACCGCTTCACTGCAGGGGATTTTTTTAATTTTGACAGCGGGAAGCTTTTCACGAATTAATAATTTGAATAATGGATAATTGAACAGTCATTAAAAGCATCATAATTTGGAAAGCAGCAAGAGAAGTCGCAGTTTTTTTTTTTTTTTTTTCCCAAAAACACCGAGTTTTGCGTCATGAAAACGAGGTACCAAGGTCACTCCAATAAACTTTAAGACGAGTGTCACTTATAATGGTCTCAACAGAACTCATACCAGACAAACACACACTATCTTGTCACATCTGTGACAAATCTGAATGTACCATGAATGAAGCAAAGAATGCAGTTGGGATACTGAAAGTTGTTACAAACTTATTCATGCATTTAATGTAAAAAAAAAAAAAAAAAAGCTTTAAGTGTGCAGTCATTCCTGCATTATTCTGTAACCACCGGCATGGGAACTAATTGCATTCTAGTTTATAAGGAAAAAAAAAAGAGACAAATATTGCAAGAATTCCTTATTTCAGAGGTTCTCAAATAATAAAGACGCATATTTTTCCCTCTTCTTGTGTTAGATCACGAGAAATAGTGAACAGTTTAGAAATGAAACGTTGAGGTGGTTACCCATCCATATCTCTAACGTGTTAAAGTCTATTTTGCAGAAAAAACAAACATGGAGTGTGTCCGTATATACTCTTCAGATTCTCCGTTTCAAAATATGGATTTTTTTTTACTCATTGATTTAAAAAATGGAAAGGCTTATCAAATAGAGAATGAGGAAACAAAAGAATCAGTATTGCTAAATTTAATGCCGAAGTAAAAAACGGATTGTACAAGTATCGCCGTAATGTGCTACGCTCCACTGAACGAAGCCAAGTACCGAAGGTTTCGACGTAATAGTTGGAAAGGTAAAATAACTAGTACGTGTAATGAATGAGGTATGAAAATACCAAGGCTTCACTGTCATTCTAATGAAGCCTTCGAATTATTATTTATATGTAACATAGTTTAATATATTAAATATTTCCAGACCCGATTGGCTAGTGATTAGCGTACTCGCTTCCCTCCAACCAATATTGTTCGAATCCCGCCTTAGGCATGGAGATGTTTTGTGAATGTCATTTGAATTCCATCGCCTCTTTTGTAGCTTAATACACTAGGTGGTATTAATCTGCACTGGGACAGGAGAATTTGGTAGAAAATACCACAAAGCTGATATCAATTAATCTAAGCTGCTTAAACCATTATGTGTGTTCAAACTATATCAAGTTTCTGGAACCAAATCTTGTCAAATCCCATTGAGTAAGTAGTTTAGGCCTTATGCCTTACACGGAGGTAATTAAGTGTATATAGCCATATGAAAATTGCTAAAAGTTCGGTAAGCATTGTTTACGTTCCATAATACGAAGTAACTAAGTTCCACCAGTTTATTTTGCAAAAGAATAAACACTGTAACAAGACTCCTTACTTTGATTTTCTGCTTATGACAGCCCCTGTGAGCTTAAATGAATAAGTTAGCATTCTTATTTGAGATTAAAGATTAGCGTTTCCAGTGTAAATGACACACGATGTTTATAACCTCAACCTGCGCATGGAATATGCATCAGTCACTTCAACGCTTTATAAATAATTCATTTCATCGCAATGACTCGGCTAAAACTGAGTCACTAGCTGCTCTCATTCATCAGAACAAAATTCGACTTGAATATCGATGTTTCACTATATTAGTGAAACAACTATATAAAAACATCTCGCATTTAAATAAAGAGCCAGGTATCAAAGTAGAAATCCTTTTTTTAAGTCTCATTGAAAAGAATATTGGGACGGAGACAGTAAATTGCATCCGGGAAAGAAAACACGAAATAATGTAGAACACATGAATGCTCAAGTGACATCGAAGCCATTAAGTTTTAGACATTGTAAGAATCGGGGCCGCCCCTTCCCCTTATTTTTCTTATAGTTTATGCCAATTTTATCGCCCCAAAAAAACTTGTCGCCCCGTCGCTAGAGCCGGCCCTGGTAAGAATAACAGTAATAACACTGACGTAAGCAAGTTAGCCTAAGTGACAGGTTCCTTCAGCGACTAATACCAACCTGTAGTTTTGCTATTATCACATCACACTTTCAAAATAATTTTTAATATATCTTTTCTACATAATGAAACCACATGGTTCTCTGCTGCGTGTGTGTGTGAATATGGGCCTTAGAAGCTTTAATTCAAGAGAGTCACAGATGTGGTGACTGGTTCCCGTTTGCTCTTAGGTTTCAACAGGATCAGCTAAATGGAAAACAATGCCGCAACCATATCTTTCAGTATAGTTTAATTTAGGAAGCTGAATCACATGGTTTGATTGCTGTCACAGTTGGTACATTCAAATGTGACTCGTGATTCAAATATTGATATTTTGGATTGCTTTTTCTCAGGATGACTATTTTATTTTTAAAATAAAACTTCATGCAAACTTAGCACTCTTGGTGAAAGGCTGAAATAATCTGATTCTAAAATAATTACGTCGAACATCATGTGGAAAACAAATATTTGGTTTTCTAGATTCTGTGATCTACTGCTTTTACAGTTTATCTTTTATTATTTTGTTAATAATCGATATAGATATGGAAACTGTGGACAATAAAACATTAAGCTTTATCCCTTATTTGAAGATGAATCTCATTTGGGTTTGTCGTAATCTCTCATGAATTCAAACTGCTATTTCCATTAAGTAAGATTAAAAAATATTTTAAACTAATCCGCAAAAATAGCTCAGTATCATTCTTAATTATTTTAGCTAAAATAATTAAGAATGATAACAAGAGGACTAAGCAGTCATCGCTTAATGATCACGTGCCACCAGATGACGTTGCTATAGCAAATTGTGTAATATGCCTACAGCAGTGTTTCTCACTGTGGTAAGCGTACCCCTGGGGGTACGTGAAAGGTCTTCAGGGGATCCATGGCAATTTTCGGCTATGCATCATTAACGCATGGAATAAAATTTAATGTATCCGTGAAGTTCGAGATCGTAAAACGTTCCTATTGTATCACTGAATAAGGTACAGAGACATCTGCAGGCTGTGTAATATGTTTCTCAACAAACAGTGCAATTAGAGACAACTGGGATAAAAACAGCACTAACTAATGAATCGCATGTCCCCTCCCACATAAAATGCTGTATAGTAGACTCAAGCAAAACCATATGTTGCACCCGGCAACATATGGTTTTGTTTGAGTGAACGTGTTAAAATTAAGAAATATATAGTGAATGTGTTTCAGATATAAGGAATTCGGTTGAAAAGAATTAGCATTTCAACTCAGCTGTCGGCTTGCCTTGGTCATTTAATAGCGCGATCTTTTGTTAATACCGTACCAATCATATGAACATCTTCACAGCTTATCTCTACTGGCCTACCATTGCTGTCTCTTTCGAGCTTTGCTTTCACTATCCATTTGCTGAAGGCCTGTTCGTTAAATACGGTAATTTTTTTAGCTTTCAAATTCTTAAGTATGGATCATGATTAAAGACTGGATTTTTAAAATGCACAAAAGAGAGGAACATAGCAGATACAAGTAGCTGTCAGCAAAAAGAAAACGTTGATATTGTGTCTGGATCAAGTGAAATTGATAAAAGGTGTGTCGTCTGACATCTCTAACGAACCAACCAGGAAGAAGATGAGAAAACTTCGTAAGTACGATATAAATTACTTGAAATGTGGATTTTCACGGACGGGAAATGAAGAGGAACTTATTCCATTATGTGTAATTTGCAGTGAAACTTTAAAAAGTGAAAGCATGAAACCATCTCATTTGAATCGCCATTTTGAATCGAAACATAATGAATACAAGGACAAACCTGTTGAATTTTTTCAAAATAAACTAAAAAATTAAAAAGAATCTCAAAAAGTGATGTCGATCGTGTCAGGAGGTGAAAATATGAAGGCTTTAGAAGCTTCATATCGTGTGTCGCTATTAATAGCAAAAAGTGGTGCAGCGGAAACGATTGGTGAAACTTTGGTCAAGCCTGCAGCAAAAATAATAGCAGAAATTACGATCGAAGATAATACAAAAAGGTCTTTTGATCGGATTTCCCTTTCAAATAGTAATGTTCATCGAAGAATCACTGAAATGGCTGAAAATATAAAACAAACATTGAAATCCACGGACATTACAAATCTTCTAGTGTTCCTTAGGTACGAAAAACATCAAAAAATTCATGACGACCTTTTATATTGCCAACCCTTGAAAGAACATACAACAGGAGAAGAAATATTCAACAGTATTAATACCTTTATGCATCAAAACAAGCTTGATTGGAAAAGTTGTGTTGGAATAAGCACGGACGGAGCGAAATCCATGGTCGTATCTAAAAAAAGGGTATGTTTCAAGGATTCAAGCTGTTGCACCAGATGCAAAGTCGACACACTGCTGCATACACAGGGAGGCTTTGGTTACACATGTGATGTCTACAGACCTAAGAAAAGTTCTTGATGAAGATGTAAAAATCATAAATTATATTAAAGGCCGTCCTCTAAACACCAGACTTTTCTCTCAACTTTGCAAAGAAATGGGAGGCAACTATACACAACTTCTTTTCCATACCGATGTTCGTTGGCTTTCTCGTGGAAAAGTCCTTACTCGTTTATTTGAACTTCGGAATGAACTACAAGTTTTTCTTGATGAAAAGTTTAAATTGATAAAGCATTTACATAATTGGAAATGGCTGTCAATTAGCATACCTGGCAGATATATTTACAGTATTAAATAGTATTAATTTATCTTTACAAGGCAAGGAAATTTCTATATTTCTTGTCCAAGATAAAGTGAACGCCACGTTGGCAAAAATGAAGTTATGGCAAAAGCGGGTTGGTAATGGAGAATTTGACGCATTTCCATCTCTTCATGAATTGCTCGCAAGTTCAAATGAACAAATTGATGATGATGTGAAAATTACTATCATGCAGCATTTAAAAAGCTTACAAATGAATCTAGAAAAGTATTTCCCTGAATTGGACATTAATATTGAGCGGATAAGATACCCTTTCAATAAAAACAAATTTATGTCAAAGGGTCTATCGTCAATAGAAGAACAACTTTTCGAACTAGCTTCTGATGGTTTCCTAAAAAAATAAATACAGCGAGAATACGTTATCATAATTTTGGCTACAAATACAGAATGAATTTCCTGAATTAACAGATAAAGCTCTAAGGTTCATTTTTCTATTTCCAAGTTCATATCTGTGCGAAGTCGGATTTTCGGCCCTTGTAGATATTAAGACGAAGAAGAGGAATCGCATTATAGATGTCGAACCGCATCTGAGATTGAAATTAACAACTATAGAGCCAAATTTTGCTGAAATTTTGTCTCACCATAAGCACTTTCACTCCTTTCATTGATAAATTATTTCAAGGTAGTAAAAATTTATAGTATCTTTATAAAGTTTGTTCTATTAAAAATAAATCTTTTTTTTTTTGTTTACATGTACATCTAAATTCAAATAAAATAGACATTTACAACGAAATATGTTTTATTTATTTATTATTATTATTTTGATAGGGGGGGGGGGTACTTGGTACTAATGAAAATTTAAGAAGGGGTACGCGGATATCTGAAGTTTGAGAAACACTGGCCTACAAGAATCACAGAAATTTGAAAATACAAACTTACTATTATAACTGGACGTAACGTATCCAGGCGCCGCATTACCAAAATTAATAATACTGGACTTGACTAGGCATTACCTTAAAAATCCTTTTATTAATTAACAAAACAGTTACCTATTCTATGACATCTGGTAAAACTCGCAATTGTTCTGTGTTGTTCTTTTTACCGGAAATGATTATTTGGGTAGAGCAAAAAGAGCGGAAAGGAACGTCGGATTTAGGAGGGAAAAAAGTAAACTGTGCTGGCTGATAAAATGATGAACAGATAACCATTACGGGAACTAACAAGGTTAATCACTGCACGATAAAAGACCATCTTCCGGTTTACCTGCGCTATCCCCATTCGTGTTTCCTGAATATTGACAGGACGTAGCGATTTTTGGAAAACTATTTTTATACTTTTAATTAAACTAAACAGAACGTTAAATCTTGTAATTAAAAACATTGCTTTATTCTTCTCTTTCTTTCCATGCTAATATACGTCAGTTTATTCTAGGAGCAGCTACATTTCAAAGCAAGTCACACGTTGAGAGATTACAAAACCTACAAATTGTGTATGGATTAGAGTTTGAAAAAAAGAAATCGACATGACTGATATTATGGATAATTTAGGAATTTGAAGTCGTGGTTCAAAATATTAAAATAATTCGAGATTAAATGCACAAAAATTACAGTCAAAGGAAACAACATGATAATTAGTACTTTTGCATCCCCCCCTTAGCTTTTATGACCGTTCGTAAACGGTTGGGCATATTATCTAATAGCGGTCCACAATTTTTATCAAAACATGCATATATCGTCTGCAGACTAGAAACAAGTTCATTTTTGTTTCTTGGAACAACTTCTTGAAGACGTTTCTTCATAATTCCGCACAAATTCTCAATGGGGTTTAAATCTGATGAGTTTGCTGGCCAAGAAACATCGATTTTCCTTTCTTTGAGCCATCTAGTAGTGGTCTTGGAAGTGTGACAAGAAGCTGAATCTTGCTGAAAAGAGAAATTAACATCACATAAATCTTCGGATGCCAGTAACCAAGTGCTCAAGAATTTCTTGGTACACTTTGGAATCGACTCTTTCGTACACAATACACAGCTATCTAGACCCTCTGCGGTCATACAAGCTCATGCAATGATAGAGGTTGAAAATTTCACCGAACGTTTCATGCATTCTTTATCATATGTTTCTTGCTTAAGACGCCAAATACGTATCCCTTGATGACCATGGGACACAAAAAACATACTTTCATCTCTAAAAGGCAAACGTGATTTAAAACCCAATTTGCGAAGTTGTCTCAATGTCGTAGATTTAGACCACACCTAGTTATTTTTTTTCTATCTCCTGTGAAAATACCTTACACTTCGGAAGAGGTTTTTTCTTCGCGATATTTTTCGATCTCCTCTCATCTCTTGATGAAATTACCTTTCGACCCAAATTTCGGCGATTATTTTTGAAAACTCTAATTATTAGAATACTATCTCAATACTCTACTCACGCTTGCTTGAGAACATTTTAATTCCTTAGCTATAAACTGTTGAGTTTGGCCTTCTTTGTGTAGAGACACCATTCAAAACTTCTTAGCTTCTGATATGTCACTCGTTCGACCCATGTTTGGCAAATAATTAACTGAAATCACACGCAAATGATTCCTCACACACGAGTCAGTCCCACAGCTACTGAAATTTATTTGTATGCTCTCCTCAAAACCCATCAGAAAAATTTGGAATATTCTAATATTTTGAAACAATTTGAATAATTAAAAATTATTCTAATTTTGTGAATGTTTCCAAACAGTTTTCTTATAATTTGTATTACATTTTTATGTGTCTATATGGTTATATAATTACAAAAATACGTAGATGAGGCTCATTTATATTTGGTAATAATAATTTTCGATGTAATAAATTAGAATTGCAAATCATTCACAACACATTTCCTTTGATTGTAATTTTTTTGATTCGGAGGTGTAGTATCCAAAATATTTTGAAAATATTGTTCTAAGAATGGGAACGTTTCAGATTTGACAAGAGTCAGTAACTGGTCAGATGAGAAGTGGTGTTTTGAGCTGAAAAGGAAACTTCTTGTAATCTGAGGGAGGGTGGATGGGGCTTTGCATAATGCGTTTGCACGGGAAAGGCAAGAAATGTAAGTCGACCCAAGAAGAGAAATATGACCTTTCCTTGAATAAAGTTGGTCGTGAAGTGAGGTTTTTCTCGCGATGAGGAAAACTAGATTGCATTTTAGCTGCACTGGAGTTGAGACCAACTTCTCTTAAGAATGACAGGAAAAGCATTAGTAAGGACCGTCTTGTTGCTTGCGTCAAACTGAGTGAAGTTAATCGACAAAACTATGGATAATATTTGAGGTCAATGACCTCATTTAAGAATTGTTTATTTATTTTTATACCAGTTTCACTCGGACGTATTGAAAATGTATAGCATACTTCATAAAATAATCTGGAAGTCCAGCTCTAAAAAACCAAAGCAGGAACTTTTTCATCTCTAGTAAGCAGGGTGGTGGTCTCGCGCCAGCCGATGAAATTCACCTACCACCTAAGCCGTTTAAAGATCCTTGCCTACAGTGGCAGTCGAATCACAAAAATCCACAACCTTTGTTAGTTGGAGAGTGAACATGATAACCACTTGGCCAATCACGCCTACAAAAGGTACCAGTAATTTTAGCAAGTTATGCATAGTGCTTAAAAAACTGCAGCCGAAACAAGTATGGCTATGAGGTCCATGTATTGTATCTGTATAATGTGAAACGCATTTTCAGGACTTTAGTTGTCCTTTGTAAGGACTTTGGAACTAGTTTCCTCTCTCTCGATGGAATTAAAATGAAATTTACTATTTAGGGTCTCTTACAATTTAGAGTCATTTCAAATTTTCAACAGTTATTTTAATGACATGACGCAAAATAAATGTGTCCCCAGTAGAACTGTTGTGATCACAAATGTTTTTCAATCATATAATGGACATTAAAAGAAAAGAAAAGAGTCAATTTTAACGTGATGGTGCGCATTTTCCCTCTGCGAACGAATTTTATGAGCTTAATTCCTTCGTGCCATTTTACAAATTTAAAAACGTACGCTTTTAAAGTTTGAGATAAACTTTTGTTTCTACAACAGCAGCGCGAGTATAAGAACATCCAGCGTGGCTATTTTTAAAATCATTTCATAAATCAATAACTAAATCAATATCGAAAACTGTCAGATCATAAATGCAGCCCCCTTCCCACCGCAATCTCTTTTCTGGTATATTCTTGTATACTAGAGGAAATATTCGGAACCATTTGAATGAAACGATTAGTTGGGGAGTCCCGTTAAAGATGTTAAAAACTCCTGGCAGCGATCCCGATAAAAATAAAAACTTGTTTGTAGTTGTATCGCCTAATTTGCTGGTTGAAGAGATTACGAAAATATTTTTCTCATAATAAGATTTACCTTGAATGAAATAGCGCTACTTATTGGTGCGGAAACTGCAAGATACTGGGTATCTTGCAGTTTCCGTACCAATTTCGAAGCAGTATACTGCTTCGAAGTTGGTACGGTTATACATTCCAGCCTATTAATGGAACAGAGCAAGCTGGGCAATTTAAAAAAACAAAAAAAAAAAAAGTTCAATTTCATAACAGAAGCTAATGAGCGAATGAAAAAAAACATGTTTAGTGGAATGGAAATATCGGTAATCTTAATAACGGAGGACAACCTATAATGAATAGAATTTCGTGATCAAAATATACAAAGACAAAACATCAACAAAAGTGCGATCTTCAAAAAGGTATTAAGTGCGATATTTTCTTTGTAGACAGGGCGAATTCAGAACATACGGGTTCGCATCAAGCTATCGTTAGCAATTACTGAAGTCATCAGGTGCTACTTTTCACAGGGGTCGGTGGTTTGCGTATAGAGGTAACTAAGATCACTCGTTCAATCATTATGGCTGGTGTTTGTCTTGAATCGGTAAAAATTCAAGTTTCCGTGATGGGGGGGGGGGGGGGGGGCTCACCTCCATAGGAGACTGGCTGACTCATTTTACAATTGAAAATCCTTTAAACGTTGTTGGCTTTTGCTGGGTGGAGACGATAAAGGCGATCCAAGCTTTTAGTTCTTTCTCGCAATAAAATTGCTCCTGCTATTGTAATAAAGACATCTGTAGATGAATTATATCGACTCACAGCTGGATAACAAACTGAAAAGTGTGTGTGTCACTCCTGATTTACATAAATAACAAAATGTGATCACGTTAAAAGTTACCCAAACAGTTTAGTAAATACTTGGATGCTGATGAAGAAATCGAAATATCAGATATAAAAGCGACTCACCAGCTTGTACGCGAGTTCAGTAAACCATCAGTTGAAAATAATTCTAAAACATAGTCCAGTGCATTTTTCCATCGAAAATTAACATAAACACATTAATTATTGGGATGCAAAATTTAACATTGCATTCACCTTATCGATCTATGTTCTTCAAGAGTAGATAGAACAAAAAAGGCATAATTAAGCTATGAAAGCTTTCTCCGAAACACTAACCTGCTTGCTACATACAAAATCAATAGCATTTTCCTTTCGTTTTTTTTTTAAAGAGCCATTTTAAAAATGGTATATTTTTTGAACGCCCTAAACTTCACTTTACTTGTTTATGTAAAAGCTGCAAAAGCTTTCCGAATGTGTAATTTAAAAAAACATTTTTACTAAAATAAAGAGCCAAAACGCTTCATTTCGGCGATGCAAAATTATATAAATCAAGTGGATATTAAAATCCAGCATTATTTCAAAGCCGAATGCAGAAACTATGAAAGTTTCGTACGTAATTTGTGTGTACATAATTTATATGCTGTACTTGTGAAATTCAATTATTTCAAATGGTCAGAAATATGAAACGTTAGCTAAAATTTGTTTTTCATTTTAAGTTGACCACAGTAATTCGAACACGTACAAATATTTCGCATGTATTTCTTTTTTCCATAAAAAAAGGATTCTAATGTAATAGGTCACGTCGAAAATGTATTTATCATGAAATCAATTACAGAAAAACGCAAAGAATTTAATTTAGAAACCGATATTGCATTTATTAATTACGTCAAGGAATTTGACTGTTATAAGAGAAGCTTTGGCATATTAAGACTAAGATGATATCCTTTCAAATTCTATACCAAGGAACAATAAATTTGGGCACTGACGATTCTGAAAAAAAAAATAATAATAATAATATTCAAAGATAGAACAAAGCTGCAGCTTATCCCCATCTTATATATAGGGTGGCATTAAGCTTGATTTCTGTTAATACAGTGCTTTTTTGCAGATCAAGCAAAAACATGAAGACTTAAAAACTTTTTAATTTACAGAAAAACGCCGTTCGGACTATGATATAAAAATTTCAATTCCTGGACAAGTAATGACTTTAAATTGAAAATGAAAACTGAAAAACAATTGTTGATTGGGACACTTCAAAAACTGCAGTTCGCTAGTCAGAACGTAACATTACATGAAGTAACGATCGTGGCAGACAAAAACTGAACGATTTAAAAACGTGTACAATAATAACTTCGAAAGGTAAAACAAAACAGAAACACAAAATTATAATAAAGCAATGGTTATGCTTACATTGCCGTATAGAAGAGAAAGATGGACTCAAAATCATAATCAAATACAATCTGCAAGATTAGAAAGGAGATTTAATAACTGCAAGTCCCTCATATTATCTAAAAATACCTGCTAAATCGTGTCAAAGTTAAAAAAAAACTCCCGGGTAATAAAAGGCTTCATTGTACTGACCTGAGCTACAGAATGTGTTCATACTTTCTCAGATGCCGTGCAAATTCTGATTTGAACGAATATGAAAGTTTGCAAGTAAACAAGACTCACGAATAACTTTCGCCGTCTGCAAAACTCAGCTGCTGTTATTTAAAGAAGCTCGTAAATTATGCTTAAATGTTCATTCCACTTAAGAATATCTAAATAAGGCAGGAAATGGTTTCTCAACGTTATTACGTAGATTTGAAATATTTGACATGCAGGTGAATAAATATATTAACTATACACAAAATTACGATAAATAATATCATAAATCATATTCAAAATGTCATTCACTAAACGAATATCATGCATCAGTGATCTAGCGAACAAAAGTGCTGTGCTAGAAATAATAAATATGCTTTGGGTGGGACTGATAAGACTTTCCATACTACAAGTATCTAATGATTTAATCTTAAATTACTGCAAATGCTAATTTATAAGGCAATTATTAAAATATATCGTTCGACTGCTTAATATTCAAAACCAGAATGAGCAAAACCGAAAATCTTTTGTCTCAGATCACGCGCAACATTCAAAACAGCTGTTCATCGTCTGTTTAGCGAATACGTGGTAGTAGAAATTATTATTATTATTATTCCTGATACCTCCAAGGAGTCCGAAGACTCATCGTGGGAGGACATCTACAACTGTCTCTGCACCTAACCTCTACTACGAATCATCTATCAACGCCATCTGCCGCCCACCTCCAACACCACCACAAATTATAATGCTTAAACATGAACTATTATACTATGTACCTCATACCTGAATAAAAAATCTCAAATTCACTTCTTAAAAGCGCAGTTTGCATATTATTAGTGTTATTATTTTTTGTCACGCCATCTAGTAGACGCATGAGACGTTATGCTTCTGCGTTTCCATAGCAACAATAAGAAAAATAACGTCTCGTTTTATTACGTAGACTAATCAAACAAACGAGACTATTTTATTATATACAGTACAATGAAAGCAGGGTTATTTCACTGTTTTTGTTCAGAGATTAATGAACTGTTCGCTTCCTTCGCTTGATGAATGAAAGGAAATGAACTTGAGATAACCAGAGTAACGCGAAATTTACTCCGAGAAAGACGATCATCCCGGAAGTCTTCACACATATATCCGTTTATTGACTTATCGCATAGAAAAGGGAAGGAAGTTGTTCTCTAACCATTTATACTTATAAAAAAAAAAAAAAATGATACAAGAATAAGTCGTTGATTGGACAGTGTACCCGCTGTCCATCCAGAACTAGCCGTGGGCATTGATTTTTAATCGAGTCTGCTGAGAGATCTGTTCTGCTTATTGAGGGCGCGTGCGCACACACAACAAACAATTTACTTTTTTAGATGATTTTCAAAATTAGGAAATTTCGGATTTTGATTCCGTTGTACAGAAAATCGAATTAATTTTTCATTCTTTTGCTTTTTTTTTTATTTTTTTATGCAACCTCATCTGGACGCTAAGCACGAAAATGCAAGTTAATCCTTATTGTATTTAATGTCTTATAAACCCACCGGAAACAAGTCGTGCAACCAAATAACAGAAACCGATGTCGCCAAACTGTCTCCCACACTTTTTTTGCACTCAAGGTCGTAAAGTAATCAACCGTTAGACCCCCCCCCCCCTCCACAACCTACTTATGGATCTTTACGTGCGTTAACACCAGATATATGCCAATCAATAAAACTGATACAAGTTTAGATGTGCTGTGTTTATACCGATTGCTATAAAGGGGAAAAAATGAAATAATTATGAAAATGAGTAATTTGATTGGTGAGTACTCGCAAGAGAGAGGGGGGGGGGAATTGCAGATGACTGACAGTATCTCAAAAGTATTAAAAAGGTGCTTCTTTGCCGTGTAGGACTGGCAGTAAAAGGGCATCTCTTCCAGTCCCAAAAGGGATAGAGGAAAAGGGCCTTTCCACTCGGAGAGTCTGATTATTCATCACTCAAGGCAAAGTAGCCGAAAAATACACAGCAATTCAATATGTTGGCTTCCGGTCGGTAAAGATGTTTTCTTCCTGATGAAAATATCCGGGTCCGGATTCAGTCTAGGAAGCATAAAACCTTTTAAGGACTTTTCACCTGAAGGTGAGTTAACCAGTATTACACGGAGATGGTAGAGTTGTCCTTCTTCAAGACATACGAGCCGGCCACAGAACATGCACAACTGACAGCCTGCGTATCACAGAATTTATGAGGTTTATGCAAAGCTCAATCACTTGGCTGTAACAGGCTACCGAGTTAACGTGTTAAGACGAGAGACTGACTTTGACCGTAATTTCAAACAATACCAAAAGGCTGCAGCGTGAATTAAAGATGTCCAATTTAGGTCATAGAAAAGTTTCTATCGTTTTCACATTCGTAAATAAGTTGACAGCTCTTTCATGAGGACAGAGGAGAAATAATAACAAGAAAAAAATGGTTCAACCCAAGCACTAATGACAATCCCGACATTTTAATATGGAACTGATCAAAACGAGCAACCAGATACTGGCTAAAAGTAGTTTTCATGCTAAGTATGACCTTATGGGATTGGTTAGTGGCACGTTATCACGAAAGGGCTTAAACTTAGGACAATGTGGTATTACACGGTTCAAAGTTGCTCATATTATCTTAGAAGATATGAAGACAAGTCAGAGGGATTAATCAATATATGACATAAGATGGCGTACTTTGCTTTGGAAGTTAGCATCCATAGTAGCAATGTTGTCCCCCCCCCCTACATACACACACACAACATTTTCGCGTGAAGTTTCTTCACGCGCAAACTTTGTTTACACTTGGATAAAGGATGAAACCAAGAATATTTCTTGGTATCTTTAATTTATACGAGGGGTTTCCAAAAAGCAAGGTACCATATTTGTTTTCTTAATAATGGTGAAAGAGAAAAACACGGCGAACAGATAGACCCATTAAAAACGCCCAAAGAGACCACCATTGCAGTGTGGCGCTACTGTTGCCTCACAGCTGATTCCAGGTGCAAGCTGGTGACTACCGTGCGAGTTTGATCCAAAACAGGGTGTCCATGAAGTGATTTGTTTTTTTTTTCCCCTCAAGCAAATGGGGTTCACTAAGAGACATTCACCGTGAAATGGTTGCTGTGTATGACGAAAAGGTGATGTCAAAGAAGCAAGTGTGGTTTCGGTGCAATGAATTAAAAGCGGGTTGTGGTGACATTGAAGATCGACATTGGACGGCAGACCAGAAGACAACATTTCGCGCATTAAAGGCATCGTTCTTGAAGACCGACGAGTGAACTTAAGTCTGTTTTCCAAATTGTTCACGATGTCCTTGGCTTTCGAAATGTGATCTCGCTGGGTGCCCCGACAATTATCAGAGGAGTACAAGACAACACGCATGTATCTGGAGAATCGGTTGTGACAATGGTGAGGATATTCTAGCTAGTTTAGTCACAGGAGAACGAAACGTGAGTTCATCATTTTATCCCGGAGAGCAAACAAGGATTCAAAACTGTTCCCACTCTCCGAAAAGTCATGGTTACAGTGTTCTGGGATCGTCAAGGCATTCTGTTGGTGGACTTCTTGCCGAAGAAAGGGAACAATCAATGCAGACTTTACTGTGCAACGTTGAACAAACTGAAAACCAACATTCGATGCAAACGACCAGGACTCCTGACAAGCGGCGTGATTTTGGTGCGACAACGCTACCCTACACATTGCGCACACCACTCATGAGTGGTTGTGCCTTCAGACTTCCATTTGTTCAGGAAGGAAATTCACCAGGCGATGCGATGTCGGTTACTGGGTGTGGGCACGGATTTCTTCAGCACTGGCATTGACAAACTGATCTATATTCTCGGGACATCAATAAATTTGGAGACTGTGTGCAGTGCATGTTCACTTATTTCTTGGTGTATAATTTCAACTTCCTGTTATTAAACATTCTCGAGAAAGAAAAAAAAAAAAGTCATCTTACTTTTCGGAAACCCCCCCTCGTAATATAACCACCAAATGAAAAAACTTTCAACACACAATATTGCTATCGTGCTGGAGTTCTGCTAGCAGCCACGCCAGTCGAGAAGGAGGAGGAGGTAAGATTCCCCGGGCCCGTAATTTCTAAGGGCCAAGTTAGGTACTAATATATAAATACGATCTTTAGCTCACAGAAACACATTCGACTATTCTTAAGCGATTGACAATTTACCGAGAGAATTCAAAATATATAATTTTAAATAAGCATCTTTTTTTTTTTTTTTAATTAGCAACATTTATTCGATTATCTGTTCTTAGTGTTTTAAGGATCGCAATAAATAGCGCCCTTGGTTACCCAGCGAAATGTCCTGCAGCATAAGTGCCTGGAGTTGTTCATAAGTATATTTTTAGACTTTGGTCAGTGTATAGGCCAGTGATGGCGAACCTTTTTACCCAGGTGTGTCAAACATCTTTTTTTTTTTAAATATTGACGTTGCTGATGTGCCACTTGCATACATGCATTATAAATTTACCTACATAATTATAAATGGTGACTTACATCATATTAGGCTATTTATTTAATAGGACATTGGTATAAAATCTATGAATTCATATTATACAATTAATTTAATAAAGTGAAATTACAAACTTACATTACATTTAATGACTTTTCTGTTGCTGAGCACTGGTAGAAAGTTGCTTTATAGAAGGGAGGGCTATAGTGTGTACATTTTAATGCTACACAGGCAGCGCTCAAACCATTGCTCAATCTATTTCTCCCGTTCGTGATATTATTTAAGGCAGAAAATAGTTTCATAAGAGTATGTAGAAGTTGTTACGCTAAGTTTTTATAATACCATATGACTATACAGAAATTATAATGATTAAGAAAGAAAATGTAAACTTAAAACGCCCGTTGTTTATAGGCTAGTTACAAAATAAAATGGAAATAGGCTAACTATAAAATATAATTCTTTCAATGAACCGAAACCTACCTTCGCCTTAACTGAGAACGATCTCACACGATTTATCGCAGTTTTTTCCATCAGAATACCAACATCTTTCAACATTCAAGGTGTGCCACCTGAAACCCTCGAGTATGTCAGTGCTGACACGCGTGTCATAGTTTCGCCATCACTGGTATAGGCTGTTCATTTGTAAGAAACTAACGATGTAAGCAAATACATGTGAAATACGTGATCATGGTGGAATTTATTATGTGAATGTCGTTTTACTGTTAATGCGATTTCCATATACGAGGGCTGTTCAATAAGTCTTCTTCTACGCGTTATTCCCGCTTCCTATGCAGGGTCCACGTGTTACTTAGATGCGACTTCTTGTTAGTACTACTCCCAACCGACCCGTCGATTGGTCTGCCGCTGGGGGGGGGGGAAGAATATATTTTTGATTGTAGAGGCGTATGTTCACGGGACCGGTTTGCCTGTTTGCGGGATGAAAAACGCCAGATAAACTGGCGGGAAAAACCCTACTGACCGCGCCCAAGACCGGCTAACTTGGCTATGCCTGAGGAAGATCCTCAAATTCCTCACGTCTACAACGGGAATCGAACCTGGGACACTCCTTCCCCAGGCATATGGTTGCGAAGCGCAAAGCCACTAGGCTAACCGCGCGGTCAGGGCTGTTCAATAAGTAATAAGACTAATTTTACTGTGGCGAAACCACTCATCACAATATTAATTTCTGTGGAATAAAGAAATGTTGCTTAACAAAAGAGGTTGATAGATGGCGTATACGGGCTGATGTGCCAGAGTGTCACGTGACTAAACGCAAGCTTGTTTCGGCGCGCCTACGACCCGCGACCAGTCGTCGAAATGGAAGCGTCCTTGGAACAGCGTTATGCGATTAAATTTTGTGCGCGTTTGCAAAAATCGGCATCGGACACTTTTAACATGATACGCGAAGCTTTCCACGATCAAGCAATGTCGAGGGCAAGTGTTTTTCGTTGGCATAAAACTTTTAAGGAAGGAAGGCAAAATGTGGAAGATCTTGAACGTGAGGGAAGACCTTCAACGTCCATCACAGAGGCAATGATCAACACAGCAGCGATTATCATCAAGGAGGATCGCAGAATTACAGCACGCCAGCTGCATGTTGTCCTGAATATTTCCGTGGGAAGTGTTCACTCAATCATGGCTGAAAATTTGGGACTGAAACGTGTTTGCGCCCGATGGATTCCCAAACTCTTGACACCGGAGCAAATACAGCATCGAGTGGATGTGTGCACAGAATGGAAAGAAAGACTGGAACAAGAAGGCGACAACTTCTTAAAACGCATCATTACAGCAGATGAAGCCTGGTTGTATCACTATGACCCTACAATGAAACAACAAAGCAGTGAATGGAAGCATCCGTCTTCGCCTTCCCCCAAGAAAGCAAAAACTGTAAAATCGGCTGGTAAAGTTATGACCATAATGTTTTTTTGACTACGAAGGCATTGTTTACTAACACGCTGTAGAACCCGGGAATACTGTAAACGGTTCATACTATGCGGATGTTTTACGGACAAATGGTACAGCACGTCAAAAGAAAACGTCCATTGCTGAAGAATGGCTTCTTATTGCACCACGATAATGCAAGGCCACATATTGCTGGTTGTGTAGTGGACGTTTTGCAGAAGAACACCACAGATATCCTACCACACCCTCCATACAGTCCTGATCTCGCACAGTGCGATTTCTGGCTGTTTCCTCAACTCAAGAAACCACTAAGAGGCCGCCATTTCGAAAGCAACAAAGCATGTATAAAAGCTGAGGAGGCGGTTTTGAAAGAACTCTCAAAAAACGGACTTTCACATGTGTTTAAGAAGTGGACGCAACGTTGGGACAAATGCATCGCGTCTCACGGTAGTTACTTCGAAAAAGACCATGTGATGATGACGATTAAAAGGTAATCTGTGTTCTGTATAAATATAGTCTTATTACTTATTGAACAGCCTACGTATTCTACTGTACTTTATTTTTTGGAAATTAAAATTTCAAGAATGAGCTACCATCAAGAGCCACAAAACGGAAAAGAAAAATTATGGAAAGAACAAGAAAGTAAAAATATAATAAAAGAACTCTAGAGAAGCTAGGATTTATAGAGAGAACATAAGTAAAACTACAGTAAATGTACAATGTTTTGATTTGGAAAACCAAGGGCCAAAAGAAGGCAAAGATAATAAACAATGCACTGAAGAATCAGAATAGCAGTTAACTCCGCGAGAGGGCGATATTCATTCAGACTTATTATTTTTAATTAAATCAATTATGATACAGATGCACGTAAAACCGTTCACAAATAATTTAGATTGATTAAAATAGCAGCGGAAGAAATTTTAACTTTAAATTTAACTGCAGAAATTCGGACTGATTTAAATAATATTATAATTTACATTAATTCTTTTGAGTACATAATTTTAGCCAATGTGTGGTTTTAAATAATGGCAGGATGAATTTTACAGGAAATAACTGCAACAATTGATACGAAACCAACATCAAAAAAAATTAATTCTGGACATGAAAGATATTAGAGAAAAGTGGACCAATATTTTCAGTGAATGCAAATTTGTTGCTGAAAATGTTCAAATTGAAATGCCTTCCACAAGTTTGTCTGCCAAAAGACGTAAATTTAGACAAATATTTGCAGATGAAACCGTTCGGGATAGTACTGTACGCCAAAAGATTCGATACTTCTGCGCATGTCAGAAGAAGGAGAATCTATTCCGATATTAGGGTAATCAATGCGTTTCGTGGGATATTTATTATTATACACATCGGAAAATTAGCGTTTTCTTTTATGAAAATTCTAGTTAAACTATTTTGCAAGTGAAAAAAGATGAGACGTATAAAGTTGTTTTTTTGTAAGAAATAAATATTAATTGTTGATATTATCTAAGTTTTGTGTGTGCAATTATGATTTAGATTTTTCTAGTCTGATATTGTTTATTAATTTTTTGGTATTAATAAAACAGTAAAGTATATAATAAATTGTTTATTTGGGTACTTGCTAATAAGCTTTCTCCCATGACTCGGCGTTGGCTCTCGACGCCCCCCCCCCCCACCCTGCTAGCAGCACTTAAGTTTAGAGAAGAGGGAGACATTCACGCGCCATATAAATAGTGTATTCAAAACCGTGTTTAGAATGTCATCACACTGAGAACAGTATCCACCTAATGGCGAAAGCATGAAACCACATTAATAATTCATATTTCATTTATATATCGGAAATGTTTATAACACTATGTTTGAAATAAAATGCTGACAAAGTCTTTACGAACTGCTCTCCTATATAGAATATTATTTCGGGCATTCCATTGAACAATAAAGGAAGGTGGACTTTGTATGCCTAACTCCGATCCTCTGACTGTCTACCGCCTACGTATTTTTGAGCGGGTTTGTCTAAAAAGGAGTTTAAAACTCTTTTAAAGATTTTTGGTTCCACACAGATATGAACCCGGGTCTTTCTAAGGATAATGAACTCTTGGAGACGACATTTCTCTTAACGCTATCTCTTTCTATGGGAGGAGGATATATAGTTCTCCACCGAAGATTTTTTTTTTTTTTTCTGATCATGGCAATAACACCACATCCCACCCCTTGCAGTTACTTGTTTGGTCTGTGCTTGATTCAAGGAATACATGATGTTTTGGGTGCGAGTTAAAAATATCTTTATACGCGATAATTCCTGCTCAATAAAATCAGTCTCGTTACTTTATAAAAGTTCAATTATAATTCTTATACAATACGTAGTATAATTCTTAAACAATAATTTCTTATTAAATGTTATTAAAACTAAATTTTTTGTGCTTAATTTGCAGTAAAAATTATATTTATTCAACTTGTTTAATCAAAATCGGAATGGTTCGACTCAAAATGCTAAATTTCATCGAAATTCGTCTATCCAAAATAGTAATAAAGGTTTGTAGATTTTTTGTATGTCCTTGATGGTTTAGCATAGTGTACTCAATTCTTATCTTTCTAACTGGGAGTTTAATGAATTCACTTCGTGTAAGAGCTTATTTAACATTCAGATCTTAAGACTTGATTAGGGACTCTTGCAAAACTTCTCTTACTGATAATAATCTATAAGTAAGTTTAACATTCATATTTCGTCTTGCACACCGACTGCTGTTACGCTTACTTGCACAAGTTATGAGGTACTTGGCTCTTACTACATTCAACTAGCGATAACCTTGGGAGATCTGATTACAATTTACTCATAATGAAAATGTGCTGGATTACGAAACCACCTGTCATGACTCACTCGATTTATACATTCACAGCACGGCACTGATAGTATACAAATATCAAGAATATCGACATTGAAAAAATGGATTTAACGGATATAAATTTTGATGTTCGCTAATAATCCTCTGCCTCCTAAACAGGGGAGAATGCTGGTCTTGAAATTCACGCTTGCTCTTGTTATCATTCAGGGAGTAAGGTGTGATTGAAGTCTGATTAGCGGAATAATGAATTACTGACCATTTAAAACTATATATTTAGAAATTTATGTACATTTAATCATACAAATACAGCATTTAATTTACATATGATATTCTATCTTTTTCAATTTAGCTACTTGAATACAAATTCTACCCTACGGTTTTTCTTTATGAACTGGTCAATAACATCGTCATAAATAGTTGGTTGTAACTTAATTTTCCCAAGCAACACGCACACTTGTAAAGGCTGGCTGGAGCTCACTGGCTAGAGTTACTTTCACTGCGTATATGGCCTTCTGATTAAGACGACGTGAAGGGAGCGGAAATGGCTATGCTCGCGCATGAAATCACAGTGCTGCAGCGAGGACCTGGAAGCTCCTACAACCGAGCAAGCCAAGGTAGCTTTGACTAGACGAGCAAGCCTTCGATACGCAACGCAAAGCTGAAGACGTCTTCTGTCTACAAAAATAAAGGCCCAAATGGAATGCTTATAAATGCATGCATTTATTAGGAAATAAATATTACTTCTTTCTCAAGTAATGAGCTTGGGCATCAAGCATGGCGAATTCGCCCCAGCTCCCAAAGGCAACTTCATGGGATGGCACCAGAGAAGCATGGAAGTGCCTACAAGGGAAGAACCGTTTGGACCTGAGCCAGCATTTAATCATGAAAGCCTTGTGAACGAACTCTGAAAATCCTGCTAGAGGGATGCAGCTCTTATCAATATATTGGCTCGAGCCTGAAGGTGAATGATGTCAGAAAGGGTCAATTGCAGAAAACTTACCGCATGATCTGAATGGCTGCAAGATTGCAAGGTGGATGCGATTAGTGCCTCAGATCTTGCTAAAATCATTGCATTGCACAGTAATGATTAAAGAGCTTTAGTCATGTAAAAGAAACTGGGTCCTCTAAGAAAGATTATTGTAAACAACTACATAGAAATGCTGAAATGGGAATTGTGGGATGAATTCCAATAACATTTATTCATTTCGTATGGTGATTCAACGGCCGTGAGTCCCTTTTCCTCAATCCCTCCTATTTTTATCCGGGCTCGGGAGCGGCATTGCTGACAATTCCGACCTATAGCTGGAGGGATTGTCTTAAGTATTCTTGACTGTATCCGTGTGTGTTCACGGGGCCGGTTTGCCTGCTTGCGGGATGAAGAACCCCAGATAAACTAGGGGGAGAACCCATGCTGCCCAAGACCGGCTAACTTGGCAATGGCTGAGGAAAATCCTTAAGCTCCTCACGTCGTCGACGGGAATCGAACCTAGGACACTCCTTCCCCAGGCATATGGTTGCGAAGCGCACAGCCTCTAGGCTAACCGCGCGGACTCCAATACCATGATTTCTAAAGATGTCTCCACAGGCCGGTCACAGCATTGCTTCAGTTTCATCTGTGACGGAATGTCAAACATTGTACCAAGGGGTGAAGAACACACAAGAGGCATTCGAGTCATGATGAAACAATGAATTTCCAAAATATTCCAATCAAAAAGCGACTATACACCTGGGAGAGCCTACAGGGCAAAATCAATCCACGTGGACTGTATGAATAGAAAAGATTTCGAAATAGTATTGCGCAAACAAAAATATATCGGTTATATTGCGAGGCATAAAAGTATTGGGAAAAAAAAAAAGATTTATCAGAGGAATACATGATGAGAAAGGAAGACAACACACGTTTTAAAATATAAAAGACTGGCTGATCTGAAGGGCCAGATAAAGATATACACTGCTCGTAAAAAAGTCAACGGACCATAGTGTGAGGATCAAACAGCCATGGCGCCCACTAAGGCGAGCGCCATGGTTCATAAAGTTTCCGTCACCAAGAGTAATTTAGCTTAAGTTTATGGGCAACACTTAATTTTGAAGCTTCAAAGTCGAGTTTAAATTACTAGAAAAAAAAAACATTGAGTCGTACCTTTGAAATAAAAATCTATGCTTATTGCAAGGTCTTGTGGGAATTTATTGCAGGAGTTTATTTTATAATCATCTGTCACGTGTACTTTCTAAAATATACACAAATTTAACGTTAACATTTTTTTTTTTCCTATTTCCATCTGATCTTTCCTAATGACACGTGATCTTAGTTAATACAAAGAAGAAGAAAAAACATTCAATGTAAAGTTTGTACGAGGCGAATATCTTCGCATCGACAGAAACAAATGAAGTTACAAAATTTTTTGTTTACTAGTTCACAAAAAAAGAATCGGTCAATTAAGGCCGATGCAGACTTATGTTTACACGAAAGGAACGTGTTACATTCTTTTAATCATGGGGGGGGGGGGAAGCTAATATTGGATTCAGAGACAACTTTCGGTACTCCACAGTAATGATTATTTAGACAGATGCGTTTCGCCTTTTTACAGCCTGTGGCTAAATTTATCAAAGCTTTATGACAACCAATACCGTAGACTTTTTGTAGTTTATATTTAAATACTGTAACTCGTGCATAACATTGGTGATGGTTAAAACCATTAGCGAGTTAATATTTTTAATCGAAACAGTGTACTTAAACACCAAATAAACATTAACATATCAGTTTAACAAAGAAATTTTCGAGTTTTATACTTAAATATAAACAAAATCAACAGTTGGACAATCAGTAAACCAATATACATCAACAGCTTAAGAGGGCAATGGATAGTGTATACTACTACAGAAACCTAACGATCACTTAAGGCCTCCAAATTAAGCAGATGAATAGTAATTAGTTTCAGAGACGAATTAAAATTAAAACTGCACATAAAATGCAATTCAGAAGTTCAAAATAAGGAATTATATTGTCAATTTATAATCCATCATTAAATTACGAGTTGATAACAAAAATTTTTTGTTACACAAATTTTGAAGGGTGGGTTGTGTGCTGGATAGTTTGTGACCGGATATTAAAATTTAGAAGATAAATACGGATGCATTAGTTCGCTGGGGAGAATTTTGTCTCAACTGGTCATGAACTACTTATTGTGATGCGCACAGATGGATAGCCTTTATAAAATACGTCTAAAAAATCCCTAGTATTTCTTTGACATCGTAATATTATTTCCATTTAATAATCATAATAATACGAACAAAAATTACCTATTGATACAATCACACAAAAAGAGCAACCCCCGAGCGAGATAGTACTTCTAACAAGGACTGAAATGTCGAAAAGTTACCTGATATTTTGTGATACTTGTACTTCATCGCATTGGATACAATTTACGCATTTTCGCCATAAGTAGAGGGGGCGGGGATTCGGGTCCAATTATGGTAGAAGTAATTCACTCTATTAGGAAAAGGAGGGGGAGCACAGGGATGATGCAATCCTTTACGTAACTTAAAACTTCAAATAGAATTCCACGAACATTGAACAAAGAATGCAAAAGGCATGACTAAGATAATACCTTCAATCACGCGGGGACTGATTGCATAATAAACGCGCAAAATAGATATTTCGACAATTTATCGCGTGGATGTAGGTGGAGTAAGTGACTCACTTATAACAACAGCAGTTAAATTCTAAGTAAACTAAAAACAAGCATGTAAAAAAGGTAGGGAGAATCAAATGAGGGGAAAATAAATATAGAAAATCGAGACAAATCAACCAAGTTTGCTTTTGCGCTGATATCGAATTTAAGTGAAACTTTTTGGAATCGAACTCGGCTTGGTATTTATGGACGAAGAAACGAAGTATTAATAGTTGCAAAGACAAAGTGTGATCAGTCAAGTGTGACCCTTCCCAGAACACTAATAATTAGCTTAAGACGTAAACCAGAGTTCTAAGGGCAGTACAGCAAAGAGAAAAAACAATGTTCTTATTTGAGGAAGCCCTTGCATCACACTCAGTGTCTTTGCCAAGAGCGAAGCGAAATATGCATTGTAATATAAGTTGAGTCATTATCAGAAGTCACTAAATTATGTTTTATAATTTAGTGACTTCTGACTTATAGTTTTATTTTTGGATTGTATATAATACAATGCAAAAATAACTCTTCCCCCCCCTCTTCCCCCAAAAAAAATTCATTTGAAACCTTTCACATAATTTGCGAGGTATGACCAGTTCCTTAGTTCATGCCATTTTCTTCAACATGAACTCCCCCGACTTCCTAGCAATAGACACGGATGCAGCACCCATCAGCGCCTGAAAGAAGAAATGATATTTCCTATATCAGCGCTTCCAAAACTGTGGGTCGCGGCCCCCCCTTAGAGGCCGTGAAATAATGAAAACAAATTTAAAATGTTTTAAGACTACGTCGATTTTTTTTTAATCTTAAAAGAAACGTATTTATTTAATTTTTATTGTTTATTATTTCTTTTTTTTATTATTTTCTATATTTTAATGGAAAAAATTCACACATTGGTGTTGGTTCACAAATTTTGCTTCCTGCGTATTTCGACGCTTAACGAATATTAGTAAATATATGCTTATTCATATAAGTTTCATTTCAAATGTATTGATAAGAAGCACGAAAAAGCTTACGAACGCAAAATCTTGAGTATAAATTGTATTGAATATAAATGCAATAAATATAATATGTCTGTATTACGATTTTTTTTTCCATGGGGGCCGCGAAATATTTTGATTTTTCCATTGGGCGCTTTTACATCCATAAGTTTGGGAATCACTGTCCTCTATGACCTTTATTACTAGTTCTGAAGTAATACTAGGAACATTTGCCATCGGTCAGGTCTTGGAAAACATCTAAAGACAAATATTTTATCACTTTTAAGGTTTTGAATGTATACACGCTTTCCATCCTAACCAGTTCTGAGTCTATTCAGCTACGGGTAACATCTACATTGAAACTATTTCTCCCAAATGCAACCTCTTATTCTGTTGCTTGATTTTAAGAGCTCCCGCTACCTGCCGAGAACTTCGCGTTTCTCTAAGCGTCATGCCATGTCACAAAAAACATGCAGGAACAAACTTTTGACAAAACATTTCAGTTAAATTGATTTTTTTTAAAAAAATTCCTGCAATAATCACTAACTAAATTTTAGTTGTATTTGGCAGTTTTCTTTTAAACTTTAAATGGCTTGAAGGTACTTAAAATGTTAATTTGCTGGGTTTTAATTTGAAAACTCAAATTTTCTAAGAAAATGCATTGCCGTATTTTCTTAGAAAACTTTTCTGACTCCTCCCCTCCCCGAGAGGGATGACATCATTTAAACGTGACTCATAGTACGTTGTTCACAATTCATTAACATCTCTATAAAAATGTCTCGTCATCGTAAGTAATATTGGTGTGATCTGACAATACATTAATCTGTTTTTACATTAGAAATCGCAAGTCATAATGGGTTTCAATTATTTTTCTCCTTTGCATCCACTCTAGCAGATCATTGTCCTTTCAGTGCGAGCATCTACCACGCAGTGTTCCACGTATGGAATGTGTGACGCAAGTGCTTTGAACAATGCACTATTACATCCACTTTCGTAATTTCCTTCAGAAGGTGGCGACACTAAACAGCCTGTTACAGCCTTCCAAACATCTTTCTCCTCCCCGTCAGTGTCCATGCCAGAAGTGCAACAAAGGTTTGTTGCGACTTTTACGATCCATGCTAAGTGAATGCTCCCACGGCCAGTACAGTGTCGCCACCTATCGGGGGGAAATCAGGAAACCTCATATCTTTCATTTATATGTTCATAACACTTTATATCGTATTCTGAATGGATAAGTAGGACTGGTTGGAATTAAACTAAAATAAGCAAAATAAGTGAAATCATTATTTATGGCTATAATGTTTATTGGGGTATTTATCTGAATTAACTGCATGCGATCCCTGGCAGTTTTGCTAAATGAAAAACTCGAGAGTTTTCATTCAACAAAACTTCATAACAGACCGGCTTACCTGCAGCTGAAAAGCGTTTATAAAAAGGTCCTTCGCATCCTAGAGGGCATTCGAACCTAGGTCTTGCCAATCGAATGCCTAATGTCGCGACTTTTTAGTGAAGAGGCTGTATAGAACTGAATATTTAGAAATGGCTTATTTTTTTTTTTCCAGCAGGAAATGCACGTGCACAATCAAACTATAAAAGGTGCGTTTCGCCATGGTTGTATGACGTCATCGCAAAAACTGAAACGTGGAGCCATTACTGGCATAATGCAGCTGTTGAAATCGCTTTGCTTTTGTAAAATAAAAAAAAAAAAAACGATTTTTAATTAGTAAAATCAAATTGTTAATCATATCATTTGATGGTCGGATCAACAAAACTGAAAGATTCACTCGAAATCTGATTTTTGCGATGACGTCACCCAAATTGAAGTTCACGGACATTTTGATGTGTATTATTATTATTATTATTATTATTCCTGATACCTCCAAGGAGTCAGAAGACTCATCGTGGGAGGACATCTACAACTGTCTCTGCACCTAACCTCTACTACGAATCATCTCTATCAACGCCATCTGCCGCCCACCTCCAACACCACCACAACTAGTAATTTTTGTCTGTAAATTGCGTGTGTTCTGAAGGGCCGATTTGTATGTATGCGGGATGAAAAACCCGAGTTTCCGGGAGAAAAAAACCCTGCTACCTCCGTATGAGATCGGCTAACTCACCTTCGATTGAAATCGACCAGATAAAGATTCCTCCCGTCGCGACGAGAATCGAACTTAGGCCTATTCCAATCGAAGGGCGCAATGTACCGTCGTTCTTCCAATTGCGCTACGGAGGCGCTTAAATTTCAAATTTTAAATTCCCGCTTAGGCAGAACGAAGTTATTGAAATATAAATTTCTTTACGTGCTGGCTAACAAGCCTAGCTATTCACAGAATAACGTTTTTGTTTGCGAAATGATTCTAAATTTTTCGTTTGCGTATTTGACGTAATTAAATGCTTTATTTACTTAATATAAGCACATAACACGCTTTGAAATCTTATTAAGCCATTACATGCACATACAAGTGAAAATAAATCAGTGATTCGCTATACGACGGTGGTTTCGAACTTAATGTGTCGTATGACCGAGATATGCCTATAGCTGTTCCGAGCACTGCGGAACACGCCCACCCAAAATGTCTTAAGTTCGACTTTTGAGGCCCTAATAAATGTTATCAACGGAGTCGCCTTGTTATCTTTATGATGCGACACCTCATACACCAAGTCCACAATACAGCTTATCTGCAAGTGTTTTACACTTAATGGTGTCGGTATTAATGATATGAAATATTTTTACTGTCTAGTTTTTCAGATTGTGCGTTACTTTTATCTTTCTTTCCTATTATTATGTTATAAGATAGTAATATACGTATTTGCTCAATGACTGGGCCTCCTTCAAAGACAAATGCCATCCTCAGATAAATTTCGCACTGCAGCTGAGGATATATTTTTTCAACTGATATTAATTGATAAAACCCTCTGATATTATCATTGCTAATAATATTTAAGGAAAAATATCACGTGACCTGCTTGAAAAGGAGTGCAAAGTTCACTTATCAAGTCACCTACTGCGTGCGCACACCATACGTCGCATGTTTAGCCACTTCTCGTACAGCTAGGATTCCGAAACTTTGCCTGAAGGCAAGTTTTTAAGTGTGTACCTGAATGTCTCCTGGTGAATCCTGTCTGTAGAGGCGTTGAGTTCTCAAGGCCTTTTGGAAGGATGAAAAACCCCAATTAAACTGGGGAGAAAACCCTGCAGTCCACGCCCAAGACCGGCTAACTTGGCAATGTCTCAGAAGTCAACGAAGGGAATCGAACCCAGGACACTCTCCTTTCCCAGGCATATGGTGGCGAAGCGCATAGCCACTAGGCTAACAGCGCGACCTTTTTTTTTTTTATCTTTTTTTTAAATTAAATCACTTATTTCGGAATATTTCAAAATTTTTTTCTTTCTCACAGTCAAGATTAAAAAATAAAATTACCCACTTCCAATTCCAAAAATAAAATTCGTAATTTCAAAGAAATTCCGTAGAATTATTGCGTATTTGACGACAGGCACATACGCAACACTTCCGTAGAGAGTCCCTATTCCTCAATGAACAAAAATAAAAACTGCGTTGGGTAAATCGAACCAAACATACGAGTTTTCTCAAAATGTGCGCGAGTCTTCATCGCACGTGTACTTAATCTGCAGCGGGATTATGTTGATCATCAGAAGGACAGCTCCTCCCTCCCCTAGGTATTGAAATATGGTTGCGGGTTCGATGATTGAATATCCTTTAAATCGTTACAAATGACCTCTTCATCTAAGTAGGTGGCCATTATAACAAAATAATAGGGGGAAAATGTTAATTTTTCATAACATTTAATGAAATATGGTAATTATATTAATTAATGCACACCAAAAAGACATAACATCCTATTATGTGTGAAACCAGTGCTTAAAAATTATCGAAATGTTATTTTTGTGTCAACGTAACCAAAATTTCCATTATTTAAAAGTATGTTTCAATTCCTTATCTCTACGAATACAAAAATGTAAATCACGTCGCAAGCAGTTAAAAGCTTGTTAAAAAAAAAAAGTACAAATTCGTTATGTTGAATTACATTTTTATACTTTCACAACTAATAATTTTAAAATTTACATTATATTTTAAATATCAAACTTAATATGAAATTTAATCCTGTTATAACAAAACCGTAAGTACAATTTATCCAAGTCAATTCTTATAAAAGTACATTTCCTACTGATTTTGTACTCCGCGCACGCCACAGTACATCCTAAATACCACTGCGCAGACTTCGGTATTGTTACGAAACTTGCGTCAGTTTCCTAAACAACAATGCAATAATTCACGTTGATATAATTGATAACTACAAGCGTATGTATTCCGGTCTGCAAATTGTAACTTCACTGGTTTTTTTTTAGTTAAAATAATATAATGTTGGGTACGTTGGACAAAAACGTTTGTTTCAAACTAAAGTTTTTTTTATATATATTGTTACATCCTGAATGAAGAACTTTATTAAAGAAATAATTCATTCAGGATTTAACAAGTCAGAAAAATCAGCTGAGAGAAAAAACTTGTACTCGAACAGAAGAACTAAAGTACTAACTGTAAATGGAAATACCTTCTTTTGGTAGAGTTGTAAGACCATGTAAAGAACTTTGTGTATAAGTTAGTATTATATTATATGAATGCATCATGTATACAATGAATGGGTAAATTAGATGTAAACAACAGTCCAAAGGTCACGGGCGGGACTGAGGCATTGGCATTCTAGGAAGACGCACATCCCGTTCCCGGAAGACGCTGCTATGATCTCGCAATGTGTCGAAGTTGCCGTGGTCGATGAAAATAGTGCGGGGGGGGGGAGGAGATCGCAGAAAAAAAGTAAGAGGACGCTATCGTGGTAAGAACAGGGTGCTAAAAGGAGGGAAGTGCATGGAGAATAAAAAGGGTTTGCACCCCTTTCTCAAGGCTTTTTTTTCGCCTGTTTCCCTGGATGATGATTTGACTTCTCTCGTGGACCGATGGTTCCCGATGGCGTTTCGTGGCGATAGTTCGATATCGGAGGGTGCGCCTTTCCCATTCGATGTCTGAACTTCTGCCGGTACTAAAGCGTGAGATGTCGACAGATACGGCCTTTGCTGAAAGTACCGACGGAATACTATCGCGGACGTACATTATAATCGGCAGCTAGAGTTGAGGATGGCCCGAAACAATGGAGAATAGACGAGGAAACTGATGACCATAGTGACCCACCTCGTGGACGCAGGCTTATGGAGGATTCGAAAGGTAATTCAAACAAAGGACAGTTCAGACGTTTTTTTTTTTTTTTTTTTTTTTTTGTCGGGCTCATACACAAGAGGTTGGCTGGTCAACCTATAGTACATTAGTACCGTGCATGGGTAGTGGGTTATTATTATTATTCTTGACACCTCCAAGGAGTCCGAAGACTCATCGCGGGAGGACACCTACAACTGTCAACCACTACACCGAACCTCTACTACGAATCATCTCCATCTACCGCCCACCTCCACCACAACTAGTATTTTTTTTTTGTCTGTAAGTTGCGTGTGTTCTGAAGGGCCGATTTGTCTGTATGCGGGATGAAAAACCCGAGTTTCCTGGAGAAAAAACCCTGCTACCTCCGTATGAGATCGGCTAACTCACCTTCGATTGAAATCGTCCAGATAAAGATTCCTCCCGTCGCGACGAGAATCGAACTTTGGCCTATTCCAATCGAAGGGCGCAATGTACCGTCGTTCTTCCAGTTGCGCTGCGGAGGCGCTTAAAAAAAAATTGTATTTTGCAAAACACAATTTGGCGTTTTCGTCCTTTTTCACTAAATGCATTAATACATTTACTGAAAGGAGGAATTTGTTTACATTTGATTTGAATGACTTTAAATTGTATTCCTTGGGAAACACAGGAGGTGGGAGACTGTTCCCCAGTGTGGCAGTTGCAGGGATGAAGGAGGTGGAAAAGAAACTTGTTGTGCAGCACCTGCACGTGTTCCAATGAGCTTAGTACTGAGCTGGGGAATTATTGATGTTATTTCGGATGAGCATTTCCCATGGAAATATTTGTAGAATATACCATGTCTGTGTGAAAGTGGGGGGAGAGAGGGGGGGATCATCGATAAGTCTAATTGCTCTCCTCTGTATTGAGTCGAACATTTTGAGAGCTTTTAGGGGCCCCACCCCATATGTGGCAGCAGTATTCAATAGTTGGGCAGATTTGTGACTTGTATAACGTTAATCGCTGTTCGGGGGTGAAGTAACGTCTTGAGCGAAAGAGAAATCCTAGTTTTTTTGAGACTGAGGATGCAATGTTTGAGATATGTTTATGTTTGAGGTTTGATGTGAGGGTGATTTCAAGGAGCGAGATCTCAAACTGTCTGGAAATTTGGGTATCATCAAAAAGGATACTGGGGAAAACTGTTCTTTTTTTTTTTTTATGGGAAATAGTACAGAACTGGGTTTTATTGGCGTTGAAATTTATGAGGTTATCCGAACCCCATTGTAGGATGGCTTGGAGATCGGAGTTGAGGGTGATGGTGGTTGTGTAGGGTAAGGCTTATCAAATGCAAGCGAGGAGTGTAGTGTGCTGTCGTCACTTACAAAAGACGTGACGTTGTGCTAAGTTTTTCTACCAATAATAAGTACTGTTTGTATCTGCCAGATGGCAGAGTGGTCAGTATTTATCTTCGCTAACAGTAGCTTATATATTTTTTTTTTTTTAAAGTTGAAAATAGAGTATATCAAAAACGAAATTGGCAATGCTTGCAATGGAACTTCTTGCTCTATAAAACAGATATATCCTTTTATAGGACTTAAATAATTGTATCTGTGAAAACGTACTTGTTATTTTTGACTACAATATAATCTCTTTATAAAGGAGAGAATCGCAGTGCCATCTATTAGTAGAACGAAGACCTATTGGTTTTGTTACAGAGTTTTCACACATAATGGGCATTACGTAAATTTAAGGAAAAAAAAATGGAAAGCTCGAAGAATAAAAATGTATTATTATTCTTTAAAATGTAAAAAGCTCAGGATAGCGAAGAAAAATAAAACGTTGATTTGTTCGTTTGCAACGTGTTTTTTTTTTAATCAAAAGAGCTCATCTATTCCCATATTGTTTTTACTTGAATTACATGTGGTATAAATTTTGTTTTATAAATTACCGTTGATATAAGTGTTATATTACTTTTTTTCGTGTATTGGAGTATTGCAACAATAGAATTTTATATAAACAATGTAATGGTGGAGTTCTTTAAGTTCTCCATTTGCCAATTTTTATGTACTTTTTTTTCTCGGACTACCAAAGCCTGATTGTCGTATAAATAAATATAAAATCCGCGCTTATAAGCTTTATCTTATCTTTAAAGTGTAAACTTTTGGTATATTTATATTTGCCACTCAAATAATGTCGAGTGGGTGTTGAACGAAGTTCATTGAGCGTCTCCTGCCGAATTTTAGTCAAGTGTAACCCCCCCCCCATTCTTGAGATATGTCGCTCTCTAAGAAGTACTAGGTGAGGTTAAAAATTTATCAAAGAAAAATAAAACAAATTAAATGAAGAGCACGAAGGACTACTGACAAGCTTGTTTACGAAATTGATGCCAAATACTCAAAATGTTAAAACTGATAAAATTTCCCTTCAAAACAGCATTGTCTGCAAAATAAGCTAGACCCGTTTATTATAAAGGATACCAGGGGAGGAAATTATAAAAAAACTTTTTTTTCTGAAATATGAGTATCCCCCTCCCAATGGTCAAATGGTTACAAGCATATCTGGAAGTGTGTATCCGAGTGATCAACTCATCTGTGTACCCTAAGGACGGAAAGAGTCCCCTAATTCGGGGTCACAACATTCCTCTGCAACCGCCTCTGACAAGGGCAAATATTTATGCCTGTAAACCTGTGTATTCAGGGGCAGGTTTGTCTGTTTCGAGGGACGAAAAACCGTCATTTTTGATATCACTTCGCACTGGAAAAAAGTTATTAGCAAAAATAACTTTTTCCAGTGCGAAGTTAGATGACTCACATTGATATAGCCTCGTTATAAGGCCATATCTAAGTTAGGTACTAGACTGGGAGAAAAATAACATTAAATAATTTTTTTTTTTTAACTCAATGGAATTGAAAAATCACCATACAACCGGCAATGAAATTATGTTCTACATTACTGGGTTATTTCTTAAGTGTTTATTTAAAAATAACAGATTGCGTTTCAGTTTTTATTCGCGTGACTAATCTACTTGGTAAACATACAAGAATAATCGCCAAAATGAATATTTCTATAGGAGCAAATGTAGAAAGCAAACAGACTGCATAATACACTTAAATGTTAGAAATGCGTTGAATTACGTACTAAAAACAAATCTATGACCTTGTGGCAATTCAAAAAGGAAGATTAAAACGTGAAATTATGTTATCTTGCAGATGTATTTCAACTTCTGAAAGAGGGGGAAAAATTAATATCTGAATCCAAAGACTATCAGGGAAAAGACCACAATCCAGGAAAAGGTAAACGAAACTGGAAGAACATATAATGCAAATCACAGCTTGAAATGTAAGGAACATCACACAAAGAAGAGGAACTTGAACAACTAAACCAAGCCAACGTAAAGATATGCATGATAACAAACAAAGAAAACAGAAAGGTATCAAAGACACAAATAACTATACAATCAAGAACAATATTGTGTAATTACCGGACCGAAAGGCTAATAGAAATTAGACTGAAAGCAAAGGTCACATAATTGGAGGACATGTGCACCACAATAGGGGAAAGAAGTGCAGGATGTCGTACAGACTGTTTACAGCTAGCATGGAATTTAAATGCCAGAATGCGAAAAGGAAAATACAGAACAAACAGATTTTTAGTGAAAATATATGTAATCAAAACGGACACGAATTGCGAGATTTTGTCAATAATTTGAGAATAATGAACTCGGTATTTGAACATAAAGAAACACATCAATATACTTGGTCAGCCAGAGGATGCAAGTCAGTTATCGACCACATTATCGCACATTTTAAATTAGCAAGTTAATCCTAGATGTAAGAGCATATCGAGGCTTTGAATTAAACTGTGATCATTATAAGGGTATTGGCAAAAATTTGATTTACACCAAAATGGCAAAAATTAAAATGGAAAAGAACTCTCAACTAAGTTACAAAATTTCTTCATTACAAGATTCCCACCTACTAGGCAACAATATCAGAAATGCACTGATTTAAAAACAGAAACGGCACATGAATCAAGTGATACAGAAGAGGAATGGGAAAATCTGAAACAAATCCTAACAAAAGTAGCAACAGAAAGCTTAGGAATAAAGAGTAAATGAAATAGAAAACGAAGATTAGGAGACTGGAACAAAGAAATAGAAAATATAATAAAAACAAAAAAAGAATAGTTACCAGAAATGGCTAAATATCAAGACATTGGAAGCAAAAATAGAGTACAAAAGAAACAGTGCAATTGAAAAACGAGAAGCGAGGAAAAAATATAGTGAGAGATGGAACAATATTGTAACAGAACTAGAAAAGGATATATCTAATCCGAAACCAAAAATCTATAAAATACACGAACAAAGAAATAAAAGAAAAGGTAAAAATACAAACAATAGATTTAGAAAAATGGGTGACCTATTTCCAAAATCTCTTGGCAGATGAGAACAACGAAATAAAATTTTATAAAACAATGAATGACCTAACAGAAAATATCACACTGTCAGAACTGAAAAATACAATAAAGAAAATGAAAAATAGGAAAACGCCAGGAGAAGACAATATAAATATAGAACAATACAAAAATGCAGGTGATAAATTTTAGTGAAAGACTTCTGAAATCCTTTAACATGGTCTGGATTTCTGGAAAAAATCCAAACTCTTGAAAAAAAGCAATGGTTATCCCAATTTTTATATATATATATATATATATATATATATATATATATATATATATATATATATAAAGGAAATTAATATGAATGCAATAATTACAGGAGAATTAGTCTGCTAAATGCAAGGAACAAAATATATGCAAGAATATTAAAAGAGAAACTAAACAGCATCGTAGATCACAAACTACGAGAAGAACAGAATGGATTCCGAAAAGGCCAACCTCGCATCGAGTCAATTTTCACTCTAAAAATATTAATCGAGAAGAGAATTTCAAAAAGAAACACACGTGGCCAGTATCGATTATATAAAAAAAAAAGGCTTTGATACTATTTTGATACTACACTGCCTTTGATAAAATTAACAGACAAAAATTATTTGAAATATTAACCGATATATATATATATATATAGGTTTATTTTTCTAATCCATTATGCTGACTATATATATAAACAAATTATCAGCATAACCTATTTGGTATACAAATAAATTGAAAAAAAAAATAGATACATTATTATTTGCACACGATCAAATTGCTACATCAATTTGATCGTCAGAAGATGATCTACAGAGATCAGTAAAAATCATTAAATGAAATTTCAGAACAATATAAAATGAGAATATCAAAAGTAGACAAAAAACAATGGCTTTCAAAGAAGAAAACTCAATAGGAAGTAAAACAGCGATGGATAAAATATTAAAACAAGTAAACACTTTCAAATACCTGGGATACGACATCATATGAAAAAGATAACACATTAAAATATCCAATTTTGTGCATAATAAATATATTTAAAGTCACCCCTGGTACAAAAACACTAGAACCAAACTGTTTGATACTGTATTATATACAATAAAAATGGTTAGAACATCTAAATCGAATGGACAATAGCAGGCTGCCAGAAATACTATCAATGAAAGAAGAAAATTAAGATCTAATTGTTGATCATTATACTCGACGCTTTGTGAATGAAAAATGAATGAAGATTACAACTCTTGTAACCAATTGTAATTGTTGAATCACAAAGCGTCGAGTATAATGATCAACAATTAGATCTTCATTTTCTTCTTTCATTGATAGTATTTCTGGCAGCCTGCTATTGTAACTGAATATAACTGGAGTAGGTTTCTTATCTTCTTGGATCGGCAATAACTCAAGACTTCCTGGCGATGAGTGGGGTCGTAATTGATCCAGTTATATTCAGTATAGTTGAAATCGACAGTATGATGGTATAACATAATTCAAATCTTTAAAGATCGTAAATATTAAAATTTCATGAAAATTAGTCCAACCAAAGCAATATCCGGATGAAGTGATGTTAATTAAATGGACAAAGCTGATATCTGAATGAATATCCTACAAATGGAAACAGCTACGGAAAGCCCAAGAGACGATTGGAGAATGAGATTAGAGAGATGGTTGGAACTCAGTGCCATAGAAAAGCTCAAGATGGAATTGAACTGGATGACTTTGAGGAAGAAGCCTTCATTCACAACAGTGGGCAGAAAATGGATGATGACGATTATCATCTGTGGAAGAAAAAAAATCTGGAAAATATTTTTGTCCAAAATAAATACATTAAACAATGTACGGCTTTTTCATTTAGGTCTGTTATTTAAAAACGCATAATCACGAGATTCAAACTAGAAACACGCGAAAAGTTTCATTGTTGAACAGATGCCAAAACGATTAAAAAATGAATAAGTAGTATTTATTGTAGCATTATAACAGTCAAAATTTCACACCTAGCTTATTTTATGTTTAATGTATTTTTTTAAAGAAAAAAAAATCTAAAGGCTTAACCGCGTCCAAAACACCATTAACTTCCAAATATTATTGACAATTAGAAACAAAAAATGGCTATTTACTTACAGTGGGTTACTATAGTTACGCCGGTTATTAAGACGTCGTACACTGTATTAAAAGAGCAACTACTGCATTTTATTCCGATGTGAAAAATGATCTTTTCCGAATAAGCAGCGAAGCGATTCAAGTATTACTGAAATCACATGATAAGTTCGTAATCCATTTTACTTTGTAGAAAAGAACACAGCAGTTTGTGACTGTTCGTGTGACTCTGTACGAGCACAAATTACTTCCTACACTGCACGCCCAGCTTCACAATAGCGTGACGAGTTGACGGGACAGGACTACAAAGTACTCGTCGGAAAGCGTGACACTGCCTACGGAATAATCGCAAGACTTCATATGAATATTGCCAGAAGAGGTAAAAGAAAAATTAATGTTTCTAAAATGGTTGCAAAAATAATAATTGTGGTGCCAGGACTGCTATCGAATGACACTTTACTGGCGGCATTGAAAAACGTACGAGGGAGCAGTGTTGGCGGGGTGGCGGATAGCCCCGTCGGAAACTAGCTATAAAAGAAATCTCAAGTTATTCTTGTATTACGGTTTTATTCACGCGTAGAATTCAAACAGTAAATCCAATTTAGTTATAAATAAAATTGCATAATCGAACTTGTATGTTTTGCGCTCTTGATAAGCTCCCCCCCCCCCTCCTCCGCAGTCTAGATAAAATTGGGCTACTGTAAGGAATAATACGGTTTGCATGTGATCTGTAAATAGTAACGTAAACACCAATTTAGAAACAAATGACTAACATGAATTTAAACTGAGTAGTCTTTTGAGGTATTAACAATACTCTGAATATATTCAGAAAATGACGTCACACAATGACGTTAATTACGTCATCCAGAGCTTCGAACTAAAATACAAAAATGGCGATATATCTACTCTAATATAAAATGATAAGCCTTTTTTTGTAATGTTTTTTATCAAGTTATTTGAAACGTTTTGAAACTCAAGGGCTAGCCTGAGTGTCGAGTCTTCAGAATTCAAGGAGAACCGGCCTACCAGTCCGGAACTCGGGGGTTGGGTGCCGTAGGCGTCAGATCCCCCCCCCCCCCCAGTGTTTATATAAAAGGAGGAAATTATCTTCATAAGCTATATAATCTTACTGGTTTCATTGTCTTAGTATACTAGGGTATTAATTTTCCTAATTTGCATACATTTTTACACTTCATTTAGAATTACATATTTATATGCGGAATCGGCTTCATGGATGTGTGACCCATGTGGGTTCCCACTTGGTACAGAACATCGATATGAAAAATTCACGAATTCCATTGTATTAAATTATTTTTTTTTTTGTTTTTTTTTAATGAAGCAAACGTCTAGGCATTTTTAAATTGAGTGATTTGTACGGTGGCGGCTATGGTCGCCAGTGACGCAACAATGAACATATAAGAGCTCTTCAACTGGCGTCAGCGTCGCCACGTGTTTGTCTAGACACCCATTGGTTTAGGTACGCAAATTCATGCGGGAAATTATTTACGATGTTGCATTTGTCAAAAACGTCTGTCTTCCACTTGCAATTATATCAACTGAAAAACGACAAACTAAACATAATAAATTTGGCGATAAAACTGTTTAACTTAGCAAATCTTTGTAAGTTGAGACATGTAAAAATTTTAATATTTTTGCATCTAAAAATTGGAAGTTTTTTTTTTTTTCGGTCCTCCACAATGGCAAACAATTGTTGGGGGAAATTTGCGGTCCCTCATCTTTCACAGGGGGCTCACAAAATATAAACTCGGTCCTATCACCAATTTGCATATTCGAATTATAGTAAAAACTTCGGAGCGTATTCAAACTGATATCTCGGATTCCTTGCTGTGAGCGAATACTGACTGCACTTCGCAACACACCCCTCCCTCCCTCCCCATGAAAACTGCAGTTGAACTGACTATCGCATGTATTGAACAAAGATAACAGCAGGTATTGGGAAATAAACTCTACAGAAGTTCCGTCTGGTATTCCAGGTGTTAATTAACATCTGCGCGCATTTCGTATGCCACTATGTATACTTTTGTATAATTAGCCTGTCAGAAATGTTCCGAATAATATGAAGAAATAAGCATATATTATCATACAACTAAAAGTGGCCTAACTAAGTTAAAGAATGCGTAGAACTCGATGCGGCGTTAATTTTCCCAATTTTTATTGCATCGACTTTTACAGGGGTCACATCCAAAAAATCACAAAGGTAAATGTGTAACATTATATGTAAATAACAATAAAAGCCCACATATTGAAACTCGGAGGAATTAACATGCAAAATTGTGTAAACAGAAGATGTATGAATATGTTAAGTTCAAGGTCATGTAATTTTCTATGTAAGTAATACCAAAAGCCCGTGTATAAAAACCCAGAGGAATTAACATGCTAAATAGAGTAAACAGAAGTTAATATTTGAAGTTAGTATTTAGTACAGAGAAAACCTATTGTATCCAAAGCCAGTCCGATATCGCCTTCAAGGTCAATAGTAAAAGAGGTATACATCAGGTCTGCTATGTTGTTAAAAGGATTAAACGTGCACTTCGAGGAGAGCTAGAAGTTTGCGCTTTCAAGAAGGTTAAAGATTTTGCACGTGCAAGTACAGGGGTCTCAGACCTTCGTCGAAAGTTTCCGCGGGAATTTATGGGTCCCAAATCTTCACCCAGGGTCCCGCGAAAAACCAAATATGACGATCATAGAAAAGTTATCGACCGTCGGCAGAGTTGACGCCAGGAGAAAAAGAAGAGGGAGTCGATCCATGGACAAAGTCGAATCCGAATGAGGTCGTGGAGGGAAAATCGGAGGCGAAAACTTACAGAGCGAATAGCGGCCCAGGATGACTAAGCCTTGATCGTCAGACCTTACGTCCGAGTATCTATAACGCCGGAAAATCGCGCTCCATCCACCCCCCTCCAGCCCGAATCAAGAAAATCTGTAAAGGAAGTGCGACCAAGTGCACTATGCTAATGAAGGAGTCATGCGAGTTTATTTTCGTTGTAAATTTTCTTATGTTGTGAAGGACTGTTTAGAAAGACTGATCGTTTTATAGAATTACTATATATAGTATGAATGAAAATTAGTTTGCATAAAGAGAAGTTGTTTTCAAAGTAAGGTTTGTCTTTTGTAAAAGACTGTTTTAGGACCGATAAAATTATAGAATTACTACATAGTGTTATGAGAAATAGCTTGCATAAGGAGAAATATATATTAAGTGAAGGCTCAAAATTATGGTTATAGTTAATCAAGGCATGATAATTCCTAAATTGTAAATGGGCTAATAGTTTTCTAATTAAATTGCTTAATTATTTGTAATATGTGTATTTTGTTGCACGTTTAAGAAAATGTCCTAAAGAAAGTCTCCTCTAAAGTGTTCAACTTAGAGAGGAGTAAAAAAAGTGTTCATCTTAGAGAGGAGTAAAAAAAATGGCATTTCATTAGTGTATAATTTGTATGATTGTTTCAGCATAAATAAACATGTTTGTTTTCTTTACAAAGAGTGCCGCCTGATCTTTTACGCAATGCACTATTCCCCCCCCCCCCCCAAAAAAAAATGCGATCCTGTGAGCGGGGAGTTTAAAAATAGGTACGAATTAGAGTTAGCCACGATTAATGAAAGAATAGAGATATAGAAGTAAGGTATAATAATAATAATAATAAATCAGAGTATAGATAAAGTAAAAGATAAAGAAATTAATTAAATAATAAGTGCGCAAAAATAAAGATAGATATCACACCAAAGATACGATAACCATACAATTTTGCAAATGTAAAGGACAGTAACCAGAAATTTAAGAACTTGAGGGCTCAAGGTTGGTAATGCAATCCTATTAGAGGATTAAGAAACTACTTTTATAATCACAAAGTATCAATAATTCAATCAGAGTGGAGAATTTTTAAACATGGCACTCGAACCTTTTGGGACAATGGGTTATAAGACAGTTAACTCAATACAGCCACGCATGCGCATTTATAATTATAACCGAAACATAGGAAAATTCGTTAGTGGATAGAATTAGTCACCTATTCGTGTCGATCTAGTGCGAATGCTATTTTGTATTAATGTTGCAAAAAAAAAAAAAAAAAAAACATATGCGTCATTGATTTTTAATTGTTGCTCGTTTCTATGTGCTCAAATTTGTTTGACTATGCGTTTCCATGGCAACCATGGGTTCTTGCTAGTCTATAAATGTAGCTTCAGATCACCGACGCCTCTAGCTATTGTTAAATTCAGTTTACTTTTTTTCATTGTAAACGTTAATAACTGCATTCATTCCAGTGACTGAATAGCACTGACGCACCTAAAATACAAAAAAACGTACAAGTCACAGAAAGAGAGAGATGGTTGGTCGAATAGTTTCCATTTTACAAACTATATAATACATCGTCACACACTACGCCATCTACTGTCCAAAAATGGTATTTTTTTGCTTAATATTTGTCTGATGGAAGTCGAACAATTCTGTACGTGTATTTTACTATTTTAATTAATGGAACTGTGCTACTAAACGATTTCCAATTATTCTGAAAACATCAAATGGGAATTAGATATCCATGTTTTGCTCCCATCTCCACCATATAATTAAACGAAAGGAAAGGGAATGAAGCATTTAGCAGGCGTAATGAAAAGCGCTCGAGGAGGTAAGAGATCTATTAACTCTATAGTTGGACCGCTGATTGCTGTGAACCAGTTAAATAATTACGTGATTGGTTCCGATGAACTATTTTTGATGGAGTTGGATGAAATCAATAGCTATGGAAATGGTGCCACTGTATAATCAACGCTCGCTCTGAAAAAGTTTTAAAATCTCCAAGTACCATGCTGCCATCTATGAGACAACTACCTAACTATTTAGATAAATAAACTATATCTTTACTTCAGTGGCAGGTGAGTGAAGACTTATCTGCCATTTACTCCATCTAGTGACGATTTTCCAGAATTCTAAAAAATCGTCGCAGATTATAGCACTAAAATTATAATACGGTGATAGAATATACAATACTATATTAAAAAAATACCATTCTCGGCATTTAAAAATAAACAAAACGCATCCAAATTCTTCAGAAAAAATATTTTGCCAGATTTTTCACTATGTGTAATCAGCAATTAATTAATGGTAAACAATAAATAAGTGAAGTCTATTTACACAGTTTACAAGTCTACCACAGAATAGCAAATGATCACGGATTCCAAATTCTAGAAACAATTAGTGTTCTGTTGTTTTCGTTGCAGTTCTACCACCACGCACCTCGTCTTATTCTCTTTTCAGATCTCTGAAATCCTTCCAGGATGTAAGATCCTTATCAAATTCCTTTATTAGCTCCCTTCGTTATTAACCCCCGCAGTACGTTTATGCCTGCCTTCGTCTACAACCATCTGTATCCAAACAAAGCATTTTAACGCTATTCATTCTTCTGTTGGCCACAAATCAATATTTTCCGGTTGAGACTCAAGTTCGAATCGTATCTAGGATGCAAAGGAGTTTTTATATGGACCTTTCACAATTGAAGATGAATTAAGCCGGGATCATACGGAGGTGGAAAGATTTTTACTCTCAAAAAACAAATATAATACAGTGGCCTCGTCTTCGATGTCCCAGTCATAATCTCAACAGACACATGAGAAAATTTCTACGACGAAAAAAATTCGTATTTTCGATATGACCATTAACCTTTCTATAGGGATAATCTGTTATTGCTATCTTCCAAGCACCAGTAATTAATTCTCTACAAATTTCACTACATACAGTCTTTGTAATCTCATATCTAGAAACAAACACGAGGATTACTAATTTCACAAAATCTTAACCTATAAATAGTCTAGATATATTTAAGTAATACCTGCGTACTCTAGCGAAGACGATAGAAGTATTCTACGCAGTTCGGAACAGCCAGTTCTCTACCCAGCTGAACAGATACCACTTGACATACTCAAATAGGAAGCCATTCTGTTATACGGTAAAAAAAAAAAAATGATCCAATCAGGATGTTACACAAATCTCTCTCAATATTGCACGATTTCAATAAGCGTGCGTGTTTATTTCAAAGAAACGAAATCTGGCATAATCAGTTGCGTAAATCACAACTGAACAACCTCTTACTTATTTTCGGTGTCAAAAGTCTGCTACAAGCTGATCATATCATACCAATTTAAATACTTAAGTACTGCTTAGGCAACGTATTTTCTTGTTCTACTATATTAAAAATAATAAAGATATCTTTATTATTTTTTCAAGTAAATATGAACTAATTATTACTACCGAGTGTTATATAGCTTTGCGTTTTTTTTTTCTATTGTTTTTAAATTAAATTTCCGATAATTAAAAACCAAAATAAAAATCAGTATCGAATTTGCGATAAATAAATTAATAAAAATCCTAAATGATTTTTTGAAACCTACCTATACAGCTTGACAGTGTCTGATATTTTAATCTAAATCAAGCTATTTAACATAAACTCGCTTTCATAGATAATGCTGATTAAAAAATTAAAAAAAAATAAACGTATTCTCTAAAACGGTGTTTCTCAAAGTGTGGTACGCGAAAGGTTGTTAGGGGGTACGTGGAAATTTTTGGCTATGCATAATTAAAGGAGTCATTATATTTTTCAACAAACAGCGCGAGACAACCGGGATAAAACGGCACTAACTAATGAATCACACCCGCTCTCCAACAGAAACTGCTGTGTAGACCAAGCAAAACCATATGTTGCGGGTGGAAACATATGGTTTTGCTTGACACCCTCCCCCCCGTCGTTAAAGTGCTAAAACTAAGAAATATATAGCGAATGTGTTTCAGATATGGAATTCGATTGAAGGGAATTAGCATTTCAACTCAACTGTTGAAATGCTAATTTGTCGTTGGTTCGCGCGATCTTTTGTTAATACCGTACCAATTACATGCAGTTCTTCGCTGCTCTACGTATCTCAAGTCTTGTAAATTACTGGTAATTTTTGCTTGAAATAATGGGAAAGAAGATGACGCTATTTGGGTAGATGACTTAGACGATGCACGCAAAGAAACTGTTCTCGATGCCAAAAGTAGTGATAGCGAGTAGGAGCTTCTTGGTAAGTCGCACCATTTTCAGTTTTTTTCTGAAAACTTTACTTTCAGAAAATTCCCGCAAGTATCTCGCAACACGATTTTTTAGCTTTAATTTTGGGAAAAAAGTTAGTTATATTCGAGTAAATACTTCGAGTAAATTATTGTTTTTCTCATTATTATTGTAGCCAGTTGCTTTATAATCAATCGGCCATTGTTTTACAGCGCCCTCTGCTTTCTATTTATTGTTCATCTATGAATAATAAGAGTGACTTGATAGTGCAATTATCGAGTCACCTGTAAGTCCTTTTTTTTGTACCCCAAGATTAATTTAATGTCAATATTTCATCTTTTACGCAATAAACTAAGTGACTCTTTCTTAGTATCTCCTAATCAAACAGTGTCGCTTCCTTTCTAATTCTCGCCTAAGCCTTTCATATCCGTCTGATGTCCCTTCAGCATCCCGCGTATAATCTCACGCTAATTAAACTGCACATATCTGGCACATTGCCTAGATCATCCCTATCATCTTGTAAATCACCACCGAAGTTACTGTTTTGGATGACCTTGGTAATGATATTATAATTCACAGGCCTCAAAGATGTTCTTCGCGTAGTTTGTTAGTCTTTTTTTAAATGTATGTTTTCAACAATAAGCGATGAGATTTTTATCTCAATTCTAATATAGATATGACTTAAATCGATAGTTTTTGCCAGTATATGGCTGATATGAATTTAATATCATTTTTGATTTTATATTTTATTTTTACATTTAAAAGAGTAACAGATAAAAACATCTACAAAATAGCCCTATTAAATGCTTTTAAAAAGGGATAAATGATTTTAATGGTAGCATTTAAAAAATTTTAATATATTTCCATTTATTTGGGTTTATGGAATGCCAGAAATCGCATTTTCTTATTTCAGCCGACAATTTAGGAAAAATTGTGACCAAAAATAGGAGACAGTGTTTCGTAATATTTCATGTCTTACACGTTGCGATGACAGTAATTTTCGTAATATCGGACTGATGTCTTTCATTAGTTTCTCCTGACATCATTTGACGACTTTAATAAGTTTTTCCTTGGAAACCAGCGACTCGTGGTTACCAAGCTGAAGCAAACATATGGGTACTACAGACATGCGTTCTATTCTTGGCAAGGCCAAGTCAAATGGGTTTAGGGATCGACTCCAACTAGGTCTCCAACTTTTGGCTCTACCGTATCGGGGTGAAGAATTTTTCTGGAGGAAAAGTAAGCCAATATATCTTCTTAAAAATTCATCTTAAAAATTTAAATTCACCAAGAAGACTGTGGAGTAATACATATTACAAAAAAATGATTGATTCAGCCAGAGAGGCATGTGGAGAAGTTGTCTGCAAGGATAGAAAAATCAGAACTCCTTGGTGGACACAGGAAGTTAAAGAGGCAGTGAAGGAATAGAAGAAAGCATACCAAAAGTTCCTGTCAAATAAGTCAGCTTGTGCTCTTAGAGAATATAGAGACAAATGCAAGAATGCTAAACACTGTGTAAAACTAGCTAAACAAAAGTCATGGGAGGACTTTGGCAAGAATATAGAAAATAAATATCAAGAAGGTGGCAAAATATTCTGGAGGTTGTTGAAGAAGCTTAGAAATGGAGGAAAGAGTGTTGTAAAATGAGTTACAGATGATAAAGGTGACATGAAAACGGAGAAAAAAAAGATATCCTTGAAGTATGGAGTAATTACTTCGAAAAATTGCTAAATGAAACAAGCAGTGACAGCACTGATCCTCCCTTTCAGTCATTTCCGACCGTACCTGAATTTGTAGGAGTTGCCCACAAAGTATTCCTAGTGAGATTTTTTACAGGGTAGTTCACCATTGCTTTCCCCCCCCCTCGCCATATACCGGGCTTGGGACCGGCATATGGCTGGGACGTATTCATGACCGTAATCTGTATGTGTTCATGGGGCCAGTTTGCTTGTTCCGGGGGACGAAAAACCCGAGTGTCATACGGTGGTGAAAAAAAACCTCACCGCCGTATGACACCAGCTAGTTCACCTTCAGTCGAAAGAGACTAAAGATAAAGAACCAGATAAAAGTTCCTCACGTCGATGAATAGAATCGAACCCAGGTCTTTCCGACCAAAGGGCTTCGTCTATGCGACTGAGCTAAGGAGTGACAGTAGTGAAAAACACTAAACAGGCATGTAGTCAGGAATACATTACTATACTTAAAGTAGAAAAATTCATCAAAAGCCTGAAATGTGGAAAGGCTGCAGGAGTGGATGATATTTGATCAGAAATTCGACGTTTATACCACAAGTATGGAGGTATAAACGTCGTACAGTGGCTGCATTGCATAGTTCAGAAGGCCTGGACAGAGGGACGAATTCCCGATGATTGGACTAGAGCTCTCATAGTACCCATATATAAAAAGGTAAATAAAACTGAATGTGAGAATTACAGAGGTATTTCCCTACTGAGTGTTCCTGGCAAGATCTATGCAAGCATACTTGAGAAACGGTTGAGAAGAATTGTGGAAGAAAAGCTTGGTGAAGAACAAGCTGGATTCAGGCCAAATAGAGGCTGTCAGGATCAGATCTTCACTTTACGACAAATAGTCGAGAAAGCATGGGAATATAACAAAGATCTGTATTTAAGTTTTGTCGATTTGGAAAAGGCATATGACAAGGTGCCAAGAGAGAAGCTATTCAATACGCTGCAGTTATATGGTGTCAATGGGGCATTATATCAAGCAATACTTAGTCTTTATTTGAGTTGTGAGTCAGCAGTTAGAATTGAAGGAAGTACAGGAAGATGGTTTAATGTTAAATCTGGTGTGAGACAAGGATGTACATTATCCCCTCTGTTATTCATTATCTATATGGATCACATTATGAAGGAAAGTGGTATTAAACATGATATCAAAATTGGAGATGTTAATGTCAGCTTTTTGCTTTATGCAGACGATGTTATACTTCTAAATAAATCCGTTACAAGTCTGCAAGATTTCCTGACAACTGTTATAATAAATTTGTTATGAAAATCAGTAATAAAAATACAAAAAGGTAATGAAAATGGGCAGAAACATTGATGAATACAGAACAAGTAAAACATTTCAGCTACTTAGGCACGATTTTTAGTGAAGATGGTAAATTAAATATGGAAATAGGGAACAGAATCAACAAAGCGGGTATGGTAGGAAGTCAACGGAATAGATTTATATGGAATAAAGGAAAAATTAGTCAAAACACTAAATTAGCTGTATACAAGTAATTAAACACCAGACTTCTGAGAAAGATTAGAGGCGTGAACAGATGGCATCAATATCATATTAAAAACGAGGATATTAGGAAAGAACTTGACATTGTCAGCATTCAGGAATGAGTTAGCAGAGCTAATCTCAGGTGGTATGGTCACTTAAACAGAATGGGCGAGGAAAGATTAGCAAAACAAGTGTTCTCTGCCAGGTTGGCAGGAAAACGACCCAGAGGAAGACCGAGATATAGGTGGATTGATACAGTAAAAAGTGCCTTAGAAAGATAGAAATATAAGATCCGATAACTATCTTCAAAATATTTCAAAAAAGACAAAATTTTACTACAGTTGAAGACATTCTAACATAATTACGTAGGTTTATTTTTTTTTAATAAATTAAACACTTAGCTATCAATACAATCATACAGATATTGGACAGAAAAAATTATAACGGTGATACGTTTAGATTAATATGGCGTTGATCCGCCGTATGTCTAGTAGAGTCTGTATTCTTTGAGGGAGATACTGTGTCAATGCTTGGAACTCATCAGGAGGAATTTCACACCATTCATCCAACAGAAACTAGATCAATTCACCTTTGTTCTTTGCAGGTGGGAAAGGCTGCCCAAAAGCTCGCTTCAAAATGTCCCATAAATGTTCTATAGGATTTAAATCTGGCGATTGGGATGATAATGACAGACGGGACACCACACTGTCATGTTCTGCAAATCACTGGGTGACCTCATTTGCTTGATGAATGGGAGCATCATCCTGTTGAAACATTGCTGGTGCATAGGAGAAACGTATGTCAACATGGGATGAAAATGATCACTCATGATGGAAAGATAATGTGCAGCATCCATTTTGCCTTCCAATACAACAAGTGGACCCTAAGCATGGCATGAGAATGTACCCCCGGGCATTACAGAACCACCCAAACCTTTCACGATTGGAAAGCACTCTGGCTGGTAAACCTCCTTCGGCCGATGCCCAACATGTATTCGTCCGTTTGCAGGAAAAAGTGTGAACATGGAGTTATCGGACCCTATCAGATGTCTCCACTTTGTGTAGTCCACTACCTGTGATCTTTGCGCCACTGGAGGCGACGACGTGCGTTGAAGGGAGTGATCATAGGCTTGTGTAAGGCAACCCGACCGTGATATCCAACTCTGTGTACAGGTATTGAATTTTTCACAGAATTGCTCAACAACAGTCCACCTATTTTTTTAGCGGGAGGGCACACTAATGCTCGAACTTCCCTATCTTGCAGTGAGCGCTTTCGTCCACTATTGCATTTCACTGATGATGTTTGTCCTGTCGAATGCCATAACCTTAGGGACTGTTCCTCGACTAGCATGTGCAATTTCAGCTAGTCTGGTCACAGATGCACCTGCCAGTCTGACTCCAGCAATCCCGCCCCTTTCAAAATCACTAAGATCCTCTCTGAATTCCATTCTAACATGCTCCGTTTTGCCTTTATACACACGTCCCTAGGAATGTCGGGAGTATACATTTGCATATCAACTGTATCTGTTTAAGTTAATAAAAAGGTAATAAAAGTCATATGTCGCCGAATTGAAGCCTTTGGCTCTTCATATATCTAATAACTGTATCTGAGTTTGGTGTATCGTAGACGGTGCATTTCAACAACATAACGTGATCCGATAGCTCAGCGTTTCATTTTTTTTTTTTGACACTACCATTAAATCACTCAATGTACAGGAGCAGCAGCATTAAAATAGCCCAATGAAATAACTAAAAAGGGCGGACACGAAATCTATCCAAAAAAATAATCAGTTACTTCACTAAATCATAAGTTCTGTCGTCATTCATTAGAAAAGCTGCTCGAAACGCCAGCTTTACTAATAAATTAACTGCAATGGACCTGTGTAACTCAGTGGAGGTGGTGCTGTATCCTCTGCGCTAAGCCGCCCACTGGAGGAACTTTTTTTTTAGCCTTTCTCCAATGGTTCCCGAGTTAGTCGATCTCTGGCACTGACAAGTGGATTTTTTTCCGAAATCGGGTTTTTCGTCCCAACTCAAGAAAATCGACCGTAAAACCCACATTATTTCAGATAGTAACACATCCTGTTAAAGTTAGGTACCAAGAGATGGCAGCACTTGTTTTCCCATCTCTTCATCGGTTGCCACCTATAATTAGTGATAGTCATGGGTCTTCTATGTCTGATTGGCTACCGGCAGAGAACTGCCCACTCAGTCTCCAAAAGCAAGATAAGGTTAAAAGGCCTTGCCTACTGTAAGGGAATAAAGGGCGTTAATTGATTTTTTTTAATTTACTGCAACCAGTGTGTGAATAGTAATTCAGTTGCCATCTCGTGGATAGTTTTGTATGAATTTTTGAAAATTAAAGGGGAAAACATTCGCTTAACTTAAAATATCGTTTTGTTACCATATTTTATGGCAACGGCATTGTACGCATATATAATAGACTAACAGAAATCAGCTAATATTCAAATTCTGCCTCCATTAATATGTAAAACTCGTGCTATAACTGAGTTTCGGATAGGAGGCATAAGTCCTATTGCCAGAACTACAATTTCTTATTATTACTGTATGATTATCTTAAAAAATAAATTATGATTGAAATGACATATTTCAGCACTCAGTTGTTTTTTACTCAAAAATAATAATAAAATAATCAAATTCGAGTAATAAGCAATCATATGACCAAAATTAAAATTTTTCATGCCATGGCTTTATCGAAAAAGTCCAAAAAAAGTTCCTACGTATTCATAAAGGGATTCAAACTCATGTCTTTCTTTCCTAACAAACAGCATGTCGATTCGGATTACACCCAATACGCTGCTAAAGATGTGGGGGAAGAGGATTTTATTACAATTAAAAATTAACAGATTAATCTCTTTTTTCCTAATCTTATTCGTTTAGCTTAAGTTCACCCCGATTTTTAATTTTTATCAAACAAGATATGGCGCAAACCATCTCTCGCTGCTGCCTTCTACAAGCCGCACGCACGGTCTCAGATTGTTGACACCGTATGTATGTAGAGTTGAGAGAAAATAATTGATAAAAACGCACAGAATTTGTGTCAGTTAATATCGCATTTGATATTTATAACACTAAGATTTATTAACACTTTATCTTAACAATAAACGTTCTAAATACTGTTTAAATTTAGGCCAATAAGTGAAATATTTACTTTCGCTATATAATAACTGAAATATGATGCTAAATAAAAACAAATTCACTTAACTCACGCAGTCATCAAATTGAACCGCCTAAAAAAGATTCCATAAGGATGTTTTTAACACAAAACCTGTATAACGTTACGCGCTAAACTTTAGTGTTGAAATAAACATCGATTGCAAAACAATGAATGAACGATGTCAGAGGTTTTGATATAAAAGAGTACTATATTATTATGACTATAAATGCGATCTTCGTGTTTCACGGTATGTGAAATTCCCAACCTTGCAGATTGTTTAAAGAATATTTTTCTTTTTCAAATTAAATACGTTCGTCTTTCCCCCTTACGAAATGATTCCGTTTTTCCCAGAGTTGTTCAGCTTGCATACGTTTCTAAGAATCTATTAAGACGGCAACAGACCAAAACGACTGTCCTCAGAAAGTTATCAAGATATATTCCTCAACTCTCTTGTTTTCCAAAAGATGGGCGTCACGAAGCCTCTTTTTTTTTATCTCATTTCTTAACATACTTAGCACTAGGGTAGGCTTTATAAATGACAACCATTTATACACTTTTGCAACGTAATGATAGCGTCGTTCTTATAGACCAAGTCATTACCTAAAGGAAACGAGACACCATTCAAGATTGCACGTGGAAGATAACCTCGAAAGATGAATTGCTTTCCGATCCCTTATCGTTGGCAAACGTCGAAAAGAAATTATGCTGTTAGGCAATTTTGACTAGCCTCCGTAGCAACGATCTAGAAGTCCGAGTGAGCACCTACAGAAGATTTACAAAAGGATAAGAGATTCATTAAGCATGGTCATCCACGAGCTAATCGTCAGCAAGAATGTAAAAGGTTACTGTTGAAAATTTCTAGTAAAAAAGTCTCACACATCAATAATGTTTAATGGCCTTTGCGATCCAAACCTGCCGGAGTAGTCTTGGTTTTTTTTTTTTTCGTAGCCTTCATTTATTTTGTAAATTAGGATAAAGTGTCAGTCTTATACCTGTTGAATATATTTGTTGATTGCGTTTATTCTTCTGACCGGTTTGTGTGTTTTGCAGGATGCAAAACCAGATTTTCTGTTAAAAAAACTTTCGCGTTCAGTTAAAATCCCATATATAAAGGTTGTACGTATCCAGAACGAAATTCAAATCCAGGTCTTCCAAACTAAAGAGCATCGTCGATACCTGATTATGGAGGGTCCAGTGGGGCAGTCTGAATTACAATTTTGATAAATGTTAATATTAGTCAGCATCAGGCCGCTCTATAGTTGAATAAAAGCCTACAATACGACACGGCACTGCAGTGCTATATAATACATGATTTACACATTTCAAAGCGAATTCAATTTCCATACAAAGTGCAAAACGATGGTGTGCTGGGTTGTCTGGAATGACGGCCGAAGGAACTTCGGACGTAGTTGTATGGGGAAGAGGATAGCCTTAACTTCAAATTTGGAAAATGAATGTAATAAGTTTACTTTCAAGACAAACTGAAGTGGTTTACTTTCAACGGGAGGAGAGGAAATGAATCTGGCCAAATACACTGAGTATCACAGCACAATTGTATCATTGGGGGGGGGGGGGGGGGGGATGACAGAAATTGTGAAAAGTAGCGTTAGGTCATTCTCGAGGATGTCATTTAACGTTTCATATATAATGAAGCAAAAAAAAAAAAAAAAAAAAAAAAAAAAAAAAACCTGACCAATCCCTTGCGATGATGCCAAATAATCGTGCACAAGTAGGCCACTAGAGTTGAGTATCCGAGGAAATTTTTGCTTGTTCACCGGTGAAGCTGATAAGAAGCCATCGTAAGGTCACGTCCGTGCAGATCTTTTAATCGGTAATCGAGATTCTTTTATTCTTTTTAATGTAGAGAATAAGCAAATGTGTATTCAAGCATTGCAGAAAAAGTCGACCATCCCTGCTCTAGCATTTCCGTTAAAATATTTTATAAGATTCCCCTTTTTTTTTTTTTTAGTTCGCACCGTTTTGAACTACAATTACTAATTCGTCAGGAAGAGAAACAACAACATGCATAATATTGGAAATCCTACTAAATTCACTCCATATGAAACTCGTTTTAGTCATAATACAAGCTATCGTTGCTAGGCAACACCTTCAATTGTTGGTCGAGTGTGACGTAGAAGCTTTGAATAGTCAAGTCTCTCAATTAGTATCATTCAGAAGAAATAAACCAGCTAATACACCACACACAAAATGCGGCAGTTCTTGATATTAAATTATTAAAAATAAATAAATTATTAAAAGGAGTTCTAACTGAGAAGCCAACCTCATTCAAGTGATCTCTAAAAGTGGGTGATGTCTTCAAGAAGTATCTCAAATGCAAAATATAAAAATTTTAGAGGAACGCCTGTTGCCTTAGTTCCTCTCTCAACCCATTTAGGAATGAACGAAGTCATAAAATGGCTAATAGCAAGAATAATGAATGTCGAGTTTTAAATCTGCACTATTACGATACTTAACACTCCCCCCCCCCTTAAATACCCATTCTCATGCTTCCCCCTTGCAAATGGTATCTTAATGCATGCTTTCGTTTTTTTTTTTTTTTTTTTTTTTTGAAGAGAAAGAAAGTGTTAAAAACTGGTATTAAGGGGGGCGGGAGTTAAGTATTCTACTAATTTTCCCTTTCGTAAACAAACTCATTCCTAAAACCAGAGTTCGTGTCTTCTAAATAGACAAAGTCAAGTTTTGAAACTTATTTTCAATTCTTTCTAGCTATAAAAATAATGGTTTAAAATATCTTCCACATCTGCTAATTTGAAGCTTTCCAGCTCTTATCTAATATTATATGTACGCATCTCTACTTTGCAAAATAACAGACCATGGCAAAAGTCTACAATATTCATCCCCAATACATGCAACAATGGTATTAAATGCATCTAAATTTGCATCATTCATGAATATTTAATCTATTATTACTTACTGTAGAGGTTGTTCCTCTTCTGCTCTATTAATTCTATTGTTTCAAAATTGTTTTTAATGTTTGCACGTCAATGAGCAGGTGCCATGCAATCCAACATACTTCACGAACATCGCATGCTGTGCAGTTCACATTCATTGTTCATATCACGTGGAAGATTACACGTGGAGATTGTGTGATTCACTGCGTGTTACACATTTACTGAGAATTGTATTTTGCATTAGAATGTGGTAAAATCCATGATGAAAACATCCTGTTTTCAAAATAATTTAGTATGAAAGAGTCAAGCATTACATAAAGAATTATGTTATCATATTGCTTGTAATATTATTATGAGCAATCTAGGCTTCAGCATGCAGATTATGAAACAAAAAAAAAAAAAAGCATTTTCCTCCCCTTTTAACAGTTTTAGAATGTCAAAAAAAAAAAAAAAATCCAAGTGATAAAAATTATCCAGGCAAACAGAAATGCTTCGTCGATCATTCTATTTGCAAGACGTTCTTTGCAATTATTTATTGTTGGCTTGTATTTAAAAAAACGAGTATAATGAATTCAAACGCTATTTTTCCTCGTACTGCACGTGATAGAAAATATCAACCGCTAGAACTCAATGAGTAGCACATGAAACGCAGCTGGCCGGCATATGGAGTGCCACAAATAAGTATTTTGTATCTAGTCGTCTGGCCTGGATTTACATCCCCCCCACTTGTAAAAAATAATGATTTGCATACTATGCTGGAATATTGTATAAAAATAAATAAGAGTATCACCCTACCGCAGTTCATTACGAACGCAATTTACGTCTTAATAATGTGGATATTGAATCCAGCATTATTTCAAGGCCGAACAGAGAAACTACAAGAGTTTCATGTCGAATATAGAGACTATAAAAGTTTCGGCGGATATAAGCGTAAGCTGACCTTTCATGACAGGGCAACTCGTAGTAAAGGTGGAGCAAGCACCGATCACTGTCCTTAGTATTTTCCCATAATGTAAAACATCTCCTAGGAGATGTACGATGTTGTACATTATGGGGGGGGGGAGGTCACTACCCAGACCGGTTTCCTGTTTAAGTGCAAGGATACCTCTCAGAAAATTCATAATGAGCGACCAGTAGGATCAGAAAGTCAGAAACTCAGCGTTGTTCCCCTCAGTAACACGCTCACCCTGCCACTGAGAACTCAGAGAACCAGTTGGCTCTACACCGTGGCAGGCTCCCCCGCCACCGAGCAGAGCCGCTCATTTGCTCATCTGAGGGGTAACAGCAATAGCCGTGCCTCAGTTCACTTCACAGGCTACAGCATTGCCATTCATCACCCATCGACCTTTTTGGAGGACTCATCAGTGGGAGCCAGACCAAGAATATTCAGGATAAAGTGATGCAGAACTTACACTTTAACATACGAGTTGCTAAAAAATGTGTCACTTCATCCTGAGTATGCTTGGTCTGGCTTCCACTGATGAGACCACAAAAAAGGTCGAAACCGGTCTGGGTTGTGACCTCCCCCCCATAATGTACGACATCATACATTACATTATAGGAAAATACTAAGGACAGTGATCGGATCTTACTCCACCTTTACTACGAGTTGCCCTGTCATGAAAGGTCAGCTTACGCTTATATCCGCGTAACTTTTATAGTCTCTATAATCGGCACGAAACTCTTGTAGTTTCTCTATTCGGTTTTGAAATAATGTTGGATTCATAATCCACTTAATTTGCATATTTTGTATCGCCGAAGTGAAGCCTTTTGGCTCTTTATTTCAGTAGTCTTAATATAGATTTTTTGAGAACAGCAGTGGCGAATTCTCCATGCTTGCTGCGCAAGCTCATTAATTGAGAAAGAAGTAATATTTATTTGTTAATAAATGCATGTATTTATAAGCATTCCTTTTATTTTTGTAGACAGAAGACGTCTTACGCTAGCGTGGCAATAATTGAGCTCTGCGTTGTGTATCGAAGGCCGATGCTTGCTCGTCTAATCAAAGCTTCCTTGGCTTGCGTTGTAGGCGCTTCCAGGTCCTCGCTACGGCACTGTGATTTCATGCGTTCGCATACCCATTTCCGCTCCCTTCACGTCGTCTTAAACACAGGCCATACGCAGTCAAAGTAGCTCTAGCCAGTGAGCTTCAGCCAGCCTTTACAAGTGTGCTTGTTGCTTGGGAAAATTAAGTTACAACCAACTTTTTATGACGATGTTATTGACCAGTTCATAAAGAAGAACCGTAGGGTAGAATTTGTATTCAAGTAGCTAAATTGAAAAAAGATAGAATATCATTTGTAAAATGAATGTTGTATTTGTATGATTAAATGTACATAAATTTCTAAATACAGGTAACCCTCGTATAACGCGGATGTTAGGTTCCACAAAATGCTGCGTTATATAAATCGCGTTATGCGAGACTCAGATCACATGGTTAGATTCCGAAATCGTTTTTTTTTTTTAAGATTATATAAACAGTGACACATCAAACAAAAATATATTTTTATTTAATTCAGGTAATTCATGTAAGTTAAGAAAGCAAACTATAAAATAAATACATAGTATAGAATTATAAAAAATTATAAATTGTACGTAAACTTCATTGCACATAATACATAAATGTTTTAGGCAAAATAAAATAAAGTGCATATTTTAATCGTCATTATTGTCTTCAAAACTACCATTTCGTAGATGATCTTTATTTACGATTGGCCGGACGTCGTCATCACTTGAAATCTCTTGCACATCATTTGTATAATTCTCGTTGCATACTTCGGCTGGTTTAGTTATCAAGAAGTCAGTAATAAGACCTTGCTTACCACTATGCTGCAGTTTTTTTAATTAAGTTCGTAATACGGAGCTAAACAAATATCCAATTGTCTCGTGAATTTTCTGGAGCGCTCCATTGGGAGATCATTATCCATAAAATAACTTTTTTGCCAAGTCTAATTCTTCTGCTAATTTCTTTAAACTGAATTCTTTAACGGATTCATCACAATCAGAATCTTTGGCAGAACTTTCCCCGCCATTTGGTTCTATTAATTGTACCAGTTTTTCCTCATTTAAATCGATTTCACCATCAATTAATTCACTAATTTCGTTTTCAATCATATCACAAAAGCCCTCTAAGTGGCTATTACTATAAAAATAAAACTTTTACATGAAAAAGCATTACATATTGTATGAAACTCATCGGAAAATAAACTACTCAGCTTGAGATGAACACACTTATGATTTTTAATGCGCTTGCCTGGCAGAAAACGAAGACGAATTTCAACAATAAACACTTTATACGGTAAACAATTGAAGTACGTGCGTGCTAAAGGGTATTTCCCCTACTATAAATTCGCTACTAATCACATGCGGGATACGGGCAGACGCAAATTTAACGAAGATAAAATTTGATTTTTAAGTCGTACGGTGAATATACAGTATATGAAAAGATAAAGGGTTACTACATTTTGTAGACCGTCTTATATCGAAACCGCGTTCAAACAAGGGTTACTACAATTTATAGATCGCGTTGTATAAGTACCGCGTTATACGACGGTTACCTGTACATAGTTTTAAATGGTCAGTAATTCATTCTTCCGCTAATCAGACTTCAATCGCACCTCTCACTCCCTGAATGATAAGAGCAAGCGTGAATTTCGAGACCAGCATTCGCCCCTAAAGAGCAGAGTTCTCGGTTATTGTCTATCTTGTTTTTCTTTTCCCTTCCAATTACGGAAAAGTAAGTTTCTTGTACGTTTATTATATATTTTCCCCAATTACATTCACAAATCCACCTAGTGAAAGCGTTGTTCGCATATTTGTGACCCAAGTTAAACACAGAACGATTTGAAGTAATGTTGAGCATCTTACAACTGAGCTACGTAAAGCTAGCTCGCCTATTGGGGTATTGACGATGTAAATTATTGCCATGCAACAGTAACAGATCCGTCTCAAACCAAACAAAGAAAATCAAACTTATCAAAAAAAAAAAAAAAAAAAAAAAAAAATAGATCACACAAAACGTGGCACGAGAAAGCATTGTTTACGTTTCTTCCCCCAGTTTAAAATATTTGTAGAGCAACAAGTTGGATTTGAAAGCAGAATATTTAAAGTGGTAACTTCTAACTTAGCTACTAAATGGTTACTATAGAAACAGTTCCAGCTATCTTTGTAATGCTTTTTTTTTTTTTAGTATACTTTCACAGCTCTTGTGAAGTATATTATGATGCAAATAGTAGTTTAGCTTTGCGAAAAATAATTGTGACGTCACACTCAGAAATAAATTTTACACGTAAAGAGAGTCAAACGCTTGTCAAATCCATACAATTGGCTATAACAACTCGTGTCCACCAGAGCATAAACCATCTTAAACAACGAACACACTTGCACAAATTGCGATTGCTACACCGTATTTATCGATGCATGAAATTATACGTCTTCAACTTGGCCCAAAAGAAGTATTGCAGTTGATACTACCAGGGTTTGCCTTCGAGAAGTGGAGACAGTAACTATTGCGTGAAGACATTCGTTGGAAAGAGGAAAAATTAAACACATTCTTTGGATGCGGCACGAGGACAAAACATGATGGTCGACGGTCCTGTTCGACGTCAAGCTGAAACAACAGCGAAACTGCATTGAATTGACACGCAACAGAACAGCATTTGAGACTTTCCTTTGACTAAAGTATGTAGTCAAAGAAAAAACGATTACATTTTTCCCATAATGCACTGCATAAAAAATTAATCTTTCACATTTATCAAATTTAACCCACTTTTCACAAGACATCAATCAGGTCAGGGATTATTTTTTTTTTTTTTTTTTTTTTTTTTTTTTGTCATGAAAAACGCATAAAAAGAGAATACGTTCGTTCTCTTATTCTAATATATATTTTTAGAATTTACGTGTTAATTCACAAGAAAAAATCGTAAACAAAGAACATTTTGAACGTGTTGAAAAAATGTTAGCAGTAAAGGATCGTGTCAACACAGAATAAACGAACATTCCACTGTACTTCAATATCCTTGTTGGCAAATACACGTTCAGAAACAGTTTAAGACTCGTTACATTAAGCAGGTGGAGAAAGCACTAAGTTCGTGCGCACGCCTCCAAGCCAACAAGAAGCCAGTTGCATTCCTTGGCTCAGGTTTTTCCATCTAATAACTGTTGGTTACAGTCGACTAGAAAACGCACTGTCACGTCTTATACGAGAATGGTTTGATTCACACGAGCGTGATTGAGACGTGCTTCGTGCCTGATGTCATCAAATTTCAACCCAAATGAACATCTAAAAAGGGAGTGGGCGAAATATTCCCGCCTGGCTGAGTGATGGTCTAATCTGAAGAAAGTGGGGATGGGATTAAGTTTGCACGGGTCAGCATCCCCGTGAAGGTGCATTTGATACCTTGAAGCGGTCATGCCTAGGAGATAAAGCAGTTTTGAGGGTTAAAAAGGGACACTGCTCGTTATTCAAGAGGTATCTAAGAAGCTGACCACGCAGTTAAAAAAAAAGGTTTTAAATGTCGAAGAGTTTGAGTAATTTTTACAAATAAACTTCTTAAAAGAATTATAAATTGAGATTAGGCTTCCAACTCTCAATTTCCAGATTTCAAGTCATCGAAATTTTATATCATTAATATTAAATGCTTCAAAACTGTATACTGACATCTGAAAACTTATGCCCAATATGCATTTCCCCCCCCCCTAGTTTGTGTGTGTTCTGATGATGCTAATAAAGTTAACGAAATCGTCGATAGTTAACAAATCACTGTACTGGTAACCAGTGGTGCAGCTAGAGCTTTTGCCGCCCCTCTCAACACACACCAAAAATACTACAGAAAGTCAAAACGACGTAGAGGGAAATAAATTAAAACACTATGTTTATTTTTGAAGTAAAACTTTAATTTCAACATTCTAAAATGTTATTTTTTTCTTGCTTTTCTGTTAACAAAATCGTCGATGGCATTGGCGAAGTCTATTTCATAGTAATGTAGGTAATTCTTAACCAGTTTTATTTAGAAAAACTCCTCTCACAACTAGCAACACTTACAGCAATTGTGAGGAAAATTCGCAGTAGTATTACAATATTTGGAAATGAGTTCTCGAGATTGTATTTTAGAATTAACTGCAGAAGTTCAAAAAGATTCAAAGTGCAGCCCGGGACGCCCCCCCCCCGCACCCCCCCCCCTAGCTATGCCTCTGCTGGTAACATATACTGGATTATGAATCCGTTTTTGTCTTGTAAAATCTTTAGTTAGAAATCTCGAAAAAAATGCCAAATAATCTCTTCAGATTTTATAAATCTTTAAGAATAATAACGAATCACTTCTCGGGCTTTTTTTTTTTTTTTTCAAAAAAAAAAAAAAAGTTAAAACAGAGGCAAATATTAGTAGCGATGAGTTGCCGAAAAGGTTCCTCCTCCCCCCCCCAAAAAAAAACCCTCCACCGATGAAGTTAAATGAATTTAAAGCGTATAATAGTTGGGAGCTGCTACTCCTCCCTTGATTATGTGCAATTGATAACGTGGAGGTGGGGGGGGGGGGAAAGGACATTAATACGAACGAAATTCTCTACAAGAATGCAAAACTAAAAGCGACCTTTGACTTCAGATTAATTTAAGGATCGCATATTCGAGAATTTTTTTTTTAATTCAGTCTGCACCTTACGTTTTTCCCTTTGAGTTCGAGATGGTAATCTTTATTATTGTTAAACTCCTCGCTACTAATATTTGCCTCGGTTTTAATTTTTTTTGGAAAAAACAAAGCACGATAATAAATAAAAATCTAAGCCGCACATCTTTGCTACCTGCAACTTACTTCCAACAGTCACCAATCCTCCCCAGGCTATTTACCGAAAATATTTCCCTACCTCCATTCTATGAAACCCTTTTAGCAGTCTCTGTATACTTCTACACATCTCCTGTCTTCCTTCTGTCAATTTTTGTAACTCCTAAATCTTCAATCTATCCTAATACGAAACGTTCCACCGTCCCCAAACTATCTTGGTTACTCTCCTGTGAATCCTCTCGACCATCTCAGAATCCTCAAGAAACCCAGGAGAATGACTTCTTTGTCCCTACTGGTGTTCGGATCTTTGAGCATCCAAGTGATCTTCAATGGAGTTCTGCCAATTTTTTGCAATACAACCTCTGAACTTCAGTTCCCTATTAACCATAACTCCCGGATCCAATTTGGAGCACAATTTGAAACTTTTTTTCATTCCAAAGTGAATGAAAAAATGTAGCTTAATGACTTTACATTCTGCTGCATTAAAAAAATTATCGTTTGCTCTCACATGATTTGACAGCAAATATTTCTCCGACTTTATTATGAATTTATAAACGTAATACGAACCGTAGCAGACGTTCTAGGAGGGATACGGTGTAGGCAGGAAACTGTTTATGCACTAGCATAATCTATCAATATATAATATAATAATATAGATTAATTCATTCCCATGTACACGAAGGCAAAAATAGCCTATTAGGCATACACTATTAGGGCAATGTCTTACATCTTTACGTTCAAGGTTATTTGCTGACCAGAGCCGACTTCAACACGGGATACCTTTGAATGCTAGCAACTGAGAATCTCATCACTGCAAACTAGGCGATTCCTGTACATAAATACGACCATGCAAGTTCATCAATGCAACATCTTTTTTCTTTTTTTTTCGGCATCACATAAGTTATCACCTATCAAAATATATGTTAGGAAGGGCGCACATTATCTCAAAAAAGCTTCATTTGGTACACATCATTTCCTACTCAAATATCTAAGCAATAGGAAGGAGGTCCAAAAAAAGTCGCAATTTCTTTTTCCTATCTTAATCTGCAACTAATCGTATGGTTCCCAAAATGGATACTGCGATATTGCAGAGCCAAAACCTACCTCACCCCTCCCTATTACGGACGGCATTAACAAATAGTGGGTAGAGGTCAACCATCGGCCAATTTCAATACGCAGAAGCCCTCTGAGTACTATTAATAATTTGTAGAGTAATTGTAATAACTTGGCCATAATCTGGAACTTTTTCTATGCGAGAAAGATTCCAGCAGACCATCGAGACAAACAATCCAGGCAAAAGTACGCGATAAGTTCACCACGAGATTGGGGGGTCTTTGTAGCAAATATCAAAATCTACAAAGACTGTAGGCGATTGTAGAAGTATATGTGGTTGCTTCACTAGAATTCAATCGGAGAAATGTCATACTTAAGGAGAAATTAATTTAAAAAAAAATTAAACATTCGCAACACAGAAGGAACAAAACTTGGGTTTGAAGTTATCATTTAGCGCCAAAAACGTCAACATCTCGGGGGAGGAACGTAGATATGATCTCTTGGGTATCCAAGTATATACCGTACATATTCAGAGCAGGGAAGTGGGTGGAAAAATTCATGCTCACCTCCAGTATGACATTGTCTAAAACTACATTTAATACTGGAGTTGAGCATAAGTTTTCAACCCACCCCCCTTCCTGTAAGGAAATGTGCGCGCAGAATTAAAGTTTATGAATATTAGCACATTTTAAGAAACTGTAACAACGCCTAAGAATTTATGCAAACTAATAAATTATTTCTTTATTCATGACGACACGTGATGTTGTAACATGGATGACCAGATTAATACATTCAACTATTTTATTTAAATAAAAGTCTTAGCACTGATAGTCCACCAAAACATAAGTTGGCTACCCTTGCTTTAGACTAACTAATTATGCATAGAATAAAGCTCATTTTAATAACATTTTTATTAACCAAGTAGCTCAAACAGACAAATAATTACAGAAAATATATGAATAATAATTTATATGCAAACTTACGGTCTGTTTTCGACAGCACTTCCGTAGATGACTGCAGATGGAACGTTTGCTTTCTTCGAAACATTTGAGATCCACTAAACTCCCACCAAGGCTAAGATAATACCAGAAAAAATAATAATAAAAAATTAGTAGCATGCACCACACAACTGCGATGAATGAAAACCAACTTAATATGAAAGCGCCATCTATGGGATTATACGCGTTTAAAATGTAGCATTGGATCGAGTGGGCGACAGGAGAATATATTTTAACTAACAGACCGAAAGGTCTCTGAATTTCGCTAATAGCACTTAGCAGAAACTAAGATCTAACAATGTACAACATTTCGAGGACTCTAATTAAGGTCTGTAATACACGTAGATTATGGTCATGCGAAAAAGTAAAGAACGTGACTTATAATCATTCGCCCACGAGATGTACGTGTTACAGATCAGATGTCTCATTGTTTAAAAACAGTTGTGTCTATTGATAATTTTGTATCCATTTTGCAATGTGCTTTAGCAGTGAACGTTTATAAGGAAGGGAGTTTTTTTTTAATTAAAAGTTAGTTATTCAGTCTTGTTACATGTGGCGGCCTGGTTGGCCGAGTGGTTAGCGTATTCAGGCCCTTGGCGGGTTCAAATCCCGCCAAGGGCCTGAATGTTTGTGATTGTCCTACGAAGTCTTTGTGGAAAGGACATGTGAGACGTTAGTAGAATTGTCATCTTCCGTCCAAAACAACAACAAAATTCTTGACAACCCCCAGAGGGCGCAGCGAAGGCATTTGGATACTACCATAAATATTTCGTTCCGCATGCCTTTGTGAGCATTGTGATTACCCTAACAACCTTGAGAATGCCTCGGTAACTGGAGGGACGAAATATTGGCAATATAAGTGCTTATTTCTTCTAAGAAATGAGCTATTAAATTTTCAACGTAATGAACACAATGCCTTTCTTCATTCGTACTTATTTATTATTTTCTGACACCCCGTAATGTATTTTTTATCTCTTCTACTAACCTTGAGTATACAGGCAAATTAAACACAATAACCTCAACGTATTACATGTATTAAACTGCATCCAGGTGACATTCCACAGTCCAATAATATCCAGGCAGCTGTCCGTATTGAAACCAACGAGGTCATTTGTGCATTAATCACGTGGTATTTCTGTTTTGACAAGAGAAAGAACTTTCATTTTCTCTTCATATATTTATCACCTCAAACGTCTTGTTTGGTTTTCTTCTTTTTCTAATGTTCCAAGGTCGCATTCTCTTTTTACACTTCCCTTATCGCTCTCAGGTAAGGCACCGGAAGTTCTTTCTGCCTCACTTCCTGAAGTTTTGTTGTAACGAAGAGCTGAATGGTGTCACGGACACCATTTTTCTCTTCGGAACACAAATCATGCACAAATAGAAAAGCCGAATTTCGATGTTATTAAGAAGTTGATTAATTAAATTTGAAGATGAGGTCAAAATCCTCTCTATGAATACTGGAAAGTAAAATTTAACGCTGTTTGATTCAAAAATGCACCGGAAAGAAATTTCATTGTTTTCAACAATGTAAAAAAAAAAAAATGAAATTTTAACAATGAAAGAAATAGTTACATGAACTGAGCACTAGCTAGACAAAAGATCAGAGGTCTCTAGGTTGACGTTATTATAAACAAGTCATTTTCGTGAGGATATGCGCAGATACGCATACATTTCGTGAATAAATCGAATTAACATTCATCCTTAAGGCTGAAAGTTTAAGAAACTTAAGTTTCAATTCGGAGTTGTGAATAACTGAAATAAACTGTCCGAGTGAAATGATTTAGACCTTAGTGGAAATTCAATTAATGAAAGAACTAAAGTACTTTCAAAATTAGGCTCAAGAAATATTGCTCTATGGTTATTAAAAATGAAGGGTATTATAGATCCATCCATATTTTATAGCCAAATATAGAAAGAAACTCAAGTTTCGAAATTTACGAGAGCTTATGAGAATATAGCCTTTGGCATCAAAGTTGCCTTGGCTTGTACTACTCAAAAGACGCGGACTCTGCTCTGGAGCCCATAGATATTCACCTTTTCAGGGTCATCAATAGGAATTTTGTCGTCCCATGCAACAGCATATTTTTGTCGTCCCTTCCTCCTAAAAAACTTTTTTAATGACGTGTTAAAAGTCATGATGTTAAGCTAGGCTTCAATGTGTCTGATCATAAATTCTAAATAGTAGCATTAGCTAAAATTCATAAGTTAAGGAAAAATGATCATAAACTATTTTTTTTTTTTACAAAAATAGAGAGACGATTAACCTTTTAACGGAGGAATTTTGTTCTGAAAATGTGCTTCTGCATCTGCATAAGTAATTACGATAGTGGTCTGAAAAGTTCTCGGCCTAACAACGAAAAAATGAATTTATAATTTCAAAATTATTTTTATTTTTCAACATAATCTCCCTTAAGACTAATACATTTATCCAGCGAGATCTCAGTAATTTGCAGATCTCAGTAAGATCTGCAAAATACCCCTCTGCAGCTGCAATCACCTCTTTACTCGAAGAAAAACGCTGACCAACGAGGAAGATTTTTAGTTTTGGGAAGAGATAGAAGTCGGAGGGAGCCAAATCCGGGGAATAGGGTGGATGTTCCAACAATTCATAGTGCAGATCCCTTAATTTTCCCATTGCCAAAATACCTTTGTGGGCAGGCGCATTGTCCTGATGAAAGATGATTTTTTTCTTCTGCAAACCGGGTCTTTTCTCACGAATTTTTTCATGAAGTCTGGTTAAAAGATCAGAATAATATTCTCCAGTTATTGTTTTACCCTTTTCAAGATAATTAATAAACAAAATGCCTTTAGCATCCCAAAACACCGATGTCATGACCTTTTCTGCTGATGGAACCGACTCTATCTTCTTTGGCAGTGAACAACCGGCTTCTGTTCACTGTTTTGATTGCTGTTTGAATTCTGGTGTGTAATGGTGAATCCAAGTCTCATCCATAGTAATAAATCGACACACAAAATCCGTTTTATTCTTGTTAAAACGCTCCAAGCACTGTTCAGAGATTTTCATGCGTGTGCGTTTTTATTCTGCTGTGAGCAAGCGTGGTACCCATCTTGTTCAAAGCTTTTTCATATGCAATTCTTCATGCAAAATATATCCTACATATTCTTTTGAAATGCCTCTAGTCTCAACAATTTCACGCACTTTGACACGCCGGTCATCCAATACCATATCGTGCACTTGATCAATGATTCCTGGTGTTGTTACACTTTTTGGACGTCCTTCACGTGGATCATCTTCAAGGCTAGTACGGCCCTTTAAACTCGGCAGCCCATTTCTTAATTGTCGAAAACGAAGGAGAAGAGTGCCCATAAACTTTTATGAACTTCGAATGCATTTCTTTTGGCGTTAAACCTTCTTTTACAAAGAATTTTATAACCGCACGATACTCAATTTTATCCATTTCAAGGGATACAGACAACACTTGCTTCAGACAGCTTTATAAAACGAACTACTTGATGATAGAATGACTGGCAATTTCACATGGATGCTTATGACAGATGTACCAACTTAGAAAAAAAAAAAATCTTGCCGATAGTGTTGCCATCTATGGCCGAGGCCGAGAACTTTTCAGACCACCCTCGTAAATTCAAGCGAAATTTTAATTTTAATTAAATTATAACAAAGTGGCAATTATTAAAAGTTAGTTTATTTGAAAAATCAATACTTTTATTGCTCCAAAATTCATTAATATCACAAATAGTATCAACACAACCTTAAAAATATTTAAAAAAAAAAAAAAAAACATGAACTACGAACGTAAAAAAAAGTATGGCAATTTGAGGAACGATTATAGTTTATAAAAAATCGGATGGGACTTGCTAAAAACACTACAAATTAGGGACGCGTTGGCGATCTGTTTTTTAAAAGTTTTTCGTCGAGTTTTCATTATTTTCTGGGTAAAATTAGGCGCCGTTTACACAGTTCTCCCAAGAAATTATTTGAAGTGCGTGCAATGGTATTTTAATTGCTTCACACGCAACATTATTTTCATAAAAAATGCGAAAAATCATTGATCATTACAGTCCTTTATAATAATAAGAGAAATATATTTTTAATTTTTGTCACAAAGGATAATTTATTTTTTCACATGACGAGTATACTCGTCATTACCGAAAAAGTAGTCATTTCTAAAAAAATGACGAGAATACCGTTAAAAGGTTAAAAGAAAGAAAGAAAATAATGTATTGCTATTAACTTACATGCAAGTAATTCTCGCTCACAAATAAGAAACGACCGAAATCGCTCATGGAAGACATAACGACCAATGTCACGTCGTACGAATTTTCAAATTAATTCAATCATTCTGAAATTTTATATATATAATCCAATCTTGTAATTCTTTATTCGTTGAGAATTGTTAGTGTGCTTTCATTAAGCAATTTTGATAAATATGCACGTATTTTAACCTCAGGTCAAGGTCAACAATACAATCGGAAATAAATGGAAGATAGGTGTTCTGCTATTGTCACGTCGTCTGATATTAACACCGACAGGGCGATATTAAACGCAACATAATACTACATTATTTTAAATTATTATGATTTTTAAAAAATATTCAGTACAATGAAGTTTTATTATGTAAAAATTTAACTGACGACATCTCGAAGTCTGGTTTCAACAGAGAAGGAATAAATGACTTTTTTTTAATTTGAATAAAAAAAAAATTGAAATTAGAATTAGAAAAATTAGAATAAACATTTGAATAAATGATTTATTTTTCGTATATAGTTTAGGCCAATTTTGTCGCCCCGTGCAAATGCACGTGCTGCACCGTCAGTGGAGTCGGCCCTACACCTTTTATTAGTGCATTAATTAGGTTTCACTGGCCTGACCACTGTTTCGAACTCTTGGCTGGTTCCTGTCACAGACCACGTGCAAACCTAGAAGCATCAAAAACTCTCTCAGTATATCTCTATTGTCAAAAAGTTAAATAATTCATCATAAGTGAACTTTTATTATGTGCATATCAAATTACTAAATATAGAACGGAAAGACTTCAATCTGGCATGAGTACGATATTAAAAATGAATTATATTATGAATTCAGCCATATTTTATAGTCAAACTTGATAGTACATTGATGCATTATTTTTATCAAATAATGTACTAAATTGATTAGCACACTGCTAACTAACCTTCGGGACAACAGTTGCCAAAGACTATCAATACACTAATCAGTGCGCTAATAAAAGGTGAATATGACTGACGGGAAGAGGCCATGTTTTATTTTTATTTTATTTTTTAATCGTGCAAGTGAAGGTAACTCCTATGGCAGAGATGATGTTCTCGTAAACCCTCTTGGAAATTTTCGAAGCTTTTTTTTTTTTAAGTTTCTTTCTACATTTGGCTATAAAATATGGCCGGATCTCCGATGTCCATTTTTAAAATCTTAAAGTCTACAGCAGATGGTTGGCAGTGGATGGTTTAATTACGACTGTTGTCAATAAAGATATGTTTTTTTTTTTTTTTACAAGTTACTTAAAGTTACAAAGCAAAAGATAGAAATCTATTATCGTTAAAAAAAATAATAATAATAAAATAAATAAATAAAAAATGAGTGTTGCAAATATTGTTGCCATTACCAATAATATAATTACGACAGTGTTATTGGTAAGTTGATTAATGGACAGTGAGAACGCCGTTTTCGTGAAAAACAACGAGGAAAGAACGCGAAAATGTAAGAAAGGATAAATTAAAAAAAAAAAAAAGAAACGACTTTTAATTTTTTAATATAATTCAATGTTTAAATTAAGAAATAATATTCCTCGTGGCTTTCATCGTAAATCCAATAAAACCTTAATCTAAATGACATTTGGCATTTAGAATTTCTGGTAAAATTTTTCGTGTCATTTCAGTTTTGATTTTAATCGTGCTGTTGTAATGGCAAATAAGGTAAAGATAAATTGTCTTCAGATCGCTGCCGAAAATAGATCTACGTTCAATTATTGTGATAATGGTATCGCTATACAAGGATATTTGAGAAGAGAGCCTTGTAATTATTTTCAATCATAAAAATCAAATGAATAAATAAAATGTGGAAAAAAACGCTTCAACTTTGTAAGTTTGATTTTCTGACAAATTGAAGAACAACTCCCCCCCCCCCCCCATTTTCTTTTATTCGCTCACAAATCTCTTCGGAATAACTTGTTCTTGTACAACAGCCAGCAGCTGAGTTGTGTTGTTATTTGCGTTGCTGACCGAGCAAATCAGCCAGTTGAAGGCATAAAAGCGACGGATGATACTGTCCTTGGAGCTCAGCAAGTCATAAGCATGATACGATATGATAGACAACTCTCGGGGAGTTCATGGTATAAACTCAGCTGTTCAAACAAATAGATGGCGTCCTTTACGATTAGTAGAAATAATCACAGTTGGGTAGCATTCCTGTTGAGAACACAACCAGCCTTTTGGGCGTGTAATACCTACTTGTTACGCTATAACCTCATTAGTTATATTTACTTAGCATCCCCCTAGAAAAATTATATAGCTGATGCCACGTACCGTTGCATTTTTACATCCATTCTCATTCCACAAAATATTTCTCGTAAATTAATTCAAATATCAAAATAGTTTAAGTTCCGTTTTTAAAATTTATTTATCGTTTGAATATTTTCTGTTTCCTGAATTATTTTCCGAAGCATAAAGATATTCTTAGAATGTATACTTTTAAGAAATGGTGTTAGAATGTATAATTATTATACATTCTCACGCCAACGAGGTTCAACATAGCAAGAGTTATGACTTCCTCAGGCTTCCACAATACTACATATTATGAGTTCAAAAGCGTGCCCCACAGAACAAACAAAAAACAAAAATTAAACCTTGTGTAAGGACTGCCAGTACTAATCACACGGAATAATAAAACTAAATAACTATATAAAATACTGTATTAATTCTTTACTAGTTTTCCCATGACAATTACAACATTCAAACAAACGGTTAATTATTTCAATAGTTATGTGCACATGTTGGTATCATACACATGCAGTATTGTCAAAAAAAATAAAAAATAAAAATAAAAATAAAAGATTGATTTATGAATAATAAAGGTACATAGTCTAGTTTATCTTGTCAAGAAAAATGAAATAAATTCTTCTTTAAAAACTGTTAATAATGGAAAAACGATAATAAGATTGAATATATTCCTGTGGCAATAAGAGATGTTCCTAATCCTAATTACTATTATTGCATCATATCGTCTGCCATTGAGTTTTATGATTTGCATGATTAAAAACTCGAGTTTCTTATGGGAGAAAAAACCATATTTACCTATACTGAACATTAATTAACGAAAAGGTGAAAAAAAAGTATCAGAAACAGTTTATTCAACGACTGTAGTGTCTCAGTCATTACAATTATGCTTTAACGCCTCTTAATTGTTTCATAAAAATTATAAAAATATACAATGAACAATAACAAAACCAAGAAAATGCAACAAGGGCGAGAAATTATTTCAGCACGTGTGTTAAACGAAGCTCGTTGGTTAATGTTACATTTGGCACCGTTCCAGAAAAGTTACAACGACACAACATTGTTTCCTCCTAGTGACATTCTGTGGTTTTTGGTAACAATTATGTAACTATGGTAATCAGAACTGAGTCTAAGGCATTAAATTGAAAATGTACTATCGCTACACGCGGGAAGAAAAACGAACATTAATCACATGTTCTTCTAAATCATGTTACGCTTAAAATAATACTTATCCATGCGCCCAATAATATGCAATTAACTACAAATGGCAGGATGAGTATTACAAGTAGGCAGTCGTGTACTGCCTACTTAAGCCTGATATAAGTAGTGCGATCTTTTAAGAGGTTATGCTTTTTCTTTTTTTTTACAAATGTAAAAAATATTTGTAAAGTCATTTCAGATTTTGTTCAAGGTTCAACAATACATAAAACGATCCTATAAAAATATTTTTAGTTCGTTTTTAGCATTTTTGCTTGTTTTTGGCAAGCTTGGATTAGTAGACCATGATTAAATATTTGAACGAAGATATTTATAAAGAAATCGCTTAAAACGTACACTTTAGTTCTGTATTTTTCCATTACAATTTTGTCTACTGGTCACCCTATTGTAATATCATACAATCGTATCAATTTTTTTTAAAGAGAAGCTGGTTTGAATACAGAAAAGTATCAGCATTTAATAAATGCATATGGTTTATTCTTGTATGGTGGAACTATTACCGCTAAAAATGTGGAAATACACTGCTTGGAAAGAAGTTAACGGACGTCTCCCATGGCCAAAGTGCATCCTGCTATGTAATGAGTCACGTGTTTGTGGCCAGTATAAATTGGAGGAATATGACACTCCCAAGTGAACGCAACTGTGTCTGGGTGAAGTGGCTGTGAGAGGGGAACTGGTGGATTTTGAAAGAGACATTGTGATAGGATGCCATGTTGCAGGCCTGTTAGTTCAAATGTTGACAAATCGGGCCATTATAGATCAAACATCGGTGATACCATACTGAGATGGAATGCAGGGAGTCAACTGCAAGTGCTACCCGCAATGAACGACCCACCATACTCACCAAATGTGACCGTAGAGTGCAACGAAGGATAACATGTAGAAACCGCCATTTGTCGGTCAACACGTTGAATGCGGAGTTCCAGGCATCGACCGGAACATAAATCTGCACCAAAACATTCAGAACCGAGGCTCACAACATGGGTTTCCATGGTAGGACCGCAACATGCAAGCCACACATTACCGGAGCCAACATACAGTCGTCTTCACTGGCGCAAAGAGCGTGTACAGTGGGACTTGGAAAGCTGTGTTATGGAGCGACGAATCCCGCTACATCCTCTACTGAACAGATGGATGGGTGTGGCGGATGTACAGTGAATGTCTCTTACCAGAGTGCGTAACTCCATGAAATTCGGAGGTGGCGGAATAATATGATCCTGTCTTTTCTGATTTCACCTCGGACCGCTGTTTGTGGGGGCTACGAACATTGAACTCCAAGAGACATCTGAACATTCTGAACAATGCAATGTTTCCTACTTTTGTGGCGTTTCTACAGAACTGACCATTGTCTCTTTCAGCAAGACAATGTCATAAGGTAACTGCGTGGTTTGTAGACATGACGTCACCAAACTTGACTGGTCTTAACAGAGCCCTGATCTTAACCCGTTTCGTTGGGAGACTGTGGGATGAACAACTGGTGCGTCGGGTGAGGTCAAGGAATGTCTGTCCCACAACAGTCCAGGACCTCATTACATGTCTACAGCAAAAATGGTCCAAAATTCCCATTGATCACTATCGTACGCTTGTGGAAAGTACGCCCCCTATTGCTAGTCACTGCAGTGAAAGGAGGTCTTATATCTTATTAAGGTGAGCGACATAGCTGTTTGTTCCTCACACTATAGTGACCGCTGACTTCTTTCCAAGCAGTGTACATCCCTAGTTATAACTCGATTTCAAACCAAAATAATAACAATAATAATAATAATAATAATAATAATAATAATAATAATAATAATAATAATAATAATAATAATGAAAACATCGTGGATTTAGTACTTGATCGTTTATTACATAGAAAAGTTGTAAATTTTGGAATATTATTAGGGGCTTTGCCCGTCTAAGAACGGACGAGAATTCGTTCCGAATAAATTATTCTTATTTCTCACTCCTTCAGTGTATCCTAATACGAATAATGTATGCTCAATTATTAAAAAAAGTTATTTTTTTAAATAATTGGGAATCTATAATAGTAAAGAATGGAAAATATAAGTTTTCATTATACGCCATACTATCAAGGAACAAGAATTTAAATATTTGAGGTAATAATTTAAAAATTACTTTGAGTTATTCTACATTAAATATGATAAAATAAATACAACACGAAATAAACTCAACTGACGAGATAAATTTAATATATAATTAAACAATGACCTCTGTTACTATCGACTATCAAACTGGAATGACTCGTTGAAAGCTAGTTTAAAGAAAATTTTATATATCAGAAGCACTTAAACATATCTTAAGTATTTTTCAGACCATAAACTTATCACCACTTAGTAATCTATTGTTCTGTCTTGGAAATAATAGCTGCTATCTCATTGTTCTTAAAGAGAACTGTTTCCTAATAGTCCATCGAAACTATAAAAGCACTGATACCCAACCACGCAAAAAATGGAATTTTTAAATAAAATGCGAATGAATAAAAATATTTTATTCATTCGCATCTTTAAAGTGAACGTGTCTCTCCTTCAAGTCGTAGTTTAGTTTAGTTTCGTATTCATTGTTACAACGCTGCTGCATCATTTGCAATCTTATGAGAAAAATATCATTTTTGTTCTAGGTGTTTATCAGAACTTTTCAGTCCCTCCCCCTGGTAAGATTCCAAAGTTTTTATTCTTCCGTTTCATTATTTTTCTGCCATAAATTCGCACCCCATTTATTCCATTTCCTTAACGTGGCTCGAGGGCAGGCAGCACGTAGCTATTCCATAACTGAGCTGATCTATTCAAATTCGTAATGAGTTTTGATGTTGCAACCAAAGGTGGTTGATGTGAGTAATGCATGTGCGTTGAACGTGTTGGTATTGTGATTATTGTTAGTTGTTGCTTACCGTTTTATAAATAATTACTGCATTTGAATGACAGATAAATTACAGATAAGCAAATTAAGTAAATTAGCACTGAACACGTTGTTGTGATTATCACTATTATTGTTGTTGCGAAAGGCAGAGAGAGAGAGAGACAGAGAGGGAGAGAGAGAGAATCTTAATTCGCTAAAATATTCACAAATATTCTGGATGTTTACAAGCAATAAATGTTTAATAAAATCTCAGTTACAAATTACTGAGATGGCGCTCCGCTCACAATATGTCTGCATTGGCTTAACGCACAGAAATTGTTCGCAGCTTCCAGGCAGAGTTGAGATCTTATCTCATGCCGCGAGTTTAAGATGGGTCTGATTGGTAAATTGTAAAAATGTTTTTAATTCACTGTAACTGATCAGATTCCTTAAGGTTCTGAAGCAGTTAAGGTCAGTTTATTACGTAGAAAAGTTCACACAGAATTTGCTCTTGCGTTTTGACACCTTGGCGTTAGAATCCGTGTAGCGTAGGTATTTGGTGGTTTTACTTTTTTTTTTTTTTTTTACAATAAGCATGCAATTGGCATGAACTACTATTTATTGGGTAGGTTCTACGGCATGTTATAAAGTTGCTCAGTAAGCCTACCGTGATTCTAGGATTGTAGATAGCATCAGTTACATTTCGTCTACAACAGGAAAAATTTTAATTTCCAACAGTGAGTTAGTAAGTCTCAAGCTGTGTGCTTATATTGGATTAGCTTTTTTTTTTCCCCCTTCAGGTACTTCAGTTTTCACTTCGAAACTAAAATTAGTTTCGAACACTTTTAGTATATATCACATACCGGCCACTGAATTAGCAGCTTCGCAGAAAACAGTGGTTTCCGTATATGTATGCGACTGCCAAGTGGATTTTCTTCAATTCCCTGCGCATAGTTCAGTGAGGTAAGAGTCCAGAACAGCCTTCATTAAATGCTTCGGTCAATTGCTGCACACAGCAAGTTCTGTTTGTCCGTACAGGCCTTCTCAGACGACGGCTATCTCGTTCCTGACAGACCATCTTAGGAATAACACAGTTACGCCTCTTAGACAAGCAACGTGGGTCATTTTTCCACTGATTAAACATCCGGGATATCTCACCTTCTGAGAAACCAATCAGCTCTGTTATTTTCAAAATCGTGGCACAAGCCAGACGAGCACCCACAATAAGTCCTTTACTGAACTCTGGACGATCCTTTGTTTTTCCTATTGTGATCAACACTATTGACGATTACTGACCAGCAACAATCTTAAATAGTTGCCTAGAACACGTGGTGATGCATGTGACCAAATCTTGTTCCATATACGCTGCGTAAGTGAAGTTTACATACATCTGCATACAGGTTTCGAATTCAGTGGCCGATATGCGTAGATTCCGGGTGTATTGTAGGAGATGAGCCCTCGTAGCGCAGTCAGTTTCGATGAAGCCTTTTAGATAGAAAGAATTGGGATGGAATCCTGTCTAGGATGCGAAGAACTTTTATCAGGACATTTCAACTGAAGGAGGTTCCCCCCCCCCCTCACGGAAACCAGGTCTTTCTGCAAAGCCAGCAAACCAGGGGTAGGAGAAGATACAAAATTTACACATAAAATTATTCTATATTTAGGTATGAGAGTAACCATCTTATCCTAAAATTATGGTTTCGAAAGGTAATTTGGACAGGTCATGGATCTTAAGGGATCCGTAAGTTTCCCCAGATTATTATTATTATATTATTTATTGTTGTAGTCTGTAGCAATTAGTTCTAGAGTTCGTGCGGCCATATACATTAAGTCTCCTAAAAATAGATTCCCATACAGCAATCAGGCATCCGACGGTTCTTTTTTTTTTTTTTTTTTTTTGTCTTCTTCTTGTGATGCATCAGAATTGGTAAAAGGCGTGACTCTGAGCGTTGTGTGACTGTTGGTGGCAATATCTCTCAAACTTCTATTTTTCTGGGCTTCATACACAACATTGTTTAGGATGTACCAGGAGTGGTATAATAACCAGACAACTTCAAGCCATTGGAAAGCTGCATGAGCATGAGACGCAAATTATCATTGAGACCAATATAGTGAGCGAAGATAGGTTACAGTAGGAGAGAACTTGCAAGCAAGCTAAAAGGAATTCACATTGTTCTTTTTCCGGGTAACAGCTGAGGACGAGATTGTAGGGTAGTTTAACGTAAAGTAATTAGACGCTAATTAATAAATACCATGTACAGAGCAACACGCTATAGCTATATGCACCAATCAGCAAGCGCCATGATTTGTACTGATCTACAATATCCAACACTTGAATTGGCTTGAGTTCCCACGAACTATTGGAAGATAAGTGCACAACGCTTTTGAAGGTGGGATGATCATTCAAAACGTTGCACGAAGGAAAATGTTTTTTTTTTTTTTTAATTCTCTCATTTTTACAAGCAAAATCATTTCTCTCTTTCCCGAGTTAGTCAATGGGAATTAGTAATTATTATTATCAAAATAAATTCACCGTAATAAAAACCAAGATTAAGTTATTCAAATAATATTCAACTAAACAATGATCAGTTTCATCTCGGCATTTATTTTTTTTATTTAAAAAAAGGCGAAATTATTATAAATTTTGTTAACCGGAAAGATTGAAACAAAATAAAATAATTACTAAAGAAAGAACCGCGAGGCTTCATTTAGGCGATGTAAAATTACATCGGCAAAGTGGATATGCAGCGCTCATATCTTTTAAGTAGTGCAAGCTAAGGCAACTCGGGGATACCGAAGATTGTATTCTCGTAAGCTCTCGGGTCGACTTACGAAACTTTCATAGTTTCTACAAACATTTGGCTTTGAAATAATGTCGGATCTTTTAATATCCACTTTGCCGATGTAAAACAGAATAAAATAAACTTAGAAAGCAATTTTGATTCACAGCAACAGTCTGATGCTCCAGATTCTCTACTAAATAGCAACAGTAAATACTCATAAATACCATTTTCTACTGTACTCTAAACTCTACTACTACTACTATCCTGCCTCACTGGCCGAGTGGTCACCTTACCGCTCTCCAACCAACAAGCCGCAAGTTTGCGAATCCCGCTGTGGACATTGATGTTTGTGATTGTCTTCATGTGGGAGATGGACTTCTTTCCCCAGTGTGAAACCACTGGTTGCTTATTATAGGCCTGGATTGGCTTGTAAAGTACATATATAACATCCATAGCCCATCCACAGTATGAATATACTATAGTTTTACAAAACCTTTCAGAGGTGGGAGATACAGTTTAAAAAAGCATCACCAGCAAACACCTGCATACCTCTTACAGTCCATCTACGTACAAATCGAACAGAAGTTCAAGCACAGTGGCTTACTACAGGCTACCAATTCTTTTAGAACCTTCTTTTCTTATACTTCCAGTCAGCTACCCTCTTATTCATGTGGTTAGCTTATTTTTCTTCCACATCTGCTGCAAGTGACGCTTGCATCCTCTGCGCTAGGCAACCCAAACAGACTTAAGTTCAAGCCCAGTCGCTGACTGGAGGAAGTTTTTCTAAGCTTTTCTTCCACCGGTTACCGAGTTAGTCGATCTCTGGCACGGGCAACCAGGTTTTTTCTCCCAAAAACTCGTTTTTTTTTGACCCGTAAACTCAATAAAATTAATCGTAGAATCCACATTATTTCAGATCAGACAGTAATATATCCTGCTAAGGTTAGGTACCAAGAGATGACAGCATTTGTTTGCCGGACTCTTCATCGGTGGTCGCCTATAATTAGTGAAAGACGTGGGCCAGCAATCCCTGATTGGCTACTGGTGGAGATTGAACTGCCCACTCAGTCTCCAAAAGCTAGAGAGGGTTTAAAGGCCTCCCCTACTCCCTATAAGGGAATAAAAGGAGCTAGCTTATTATCATTTATCTGATGCAACCATGATTTATGATGATCGATACATTTATTCCTTTATAAGAAAATGTGAAAATACTGTATTCTTATGACAAGTCTCCTCTTCTTAACAGAACATACTGTACTTTTATGTATAGCATCCTGTCGAACCCTAAGCAAATTTTAGAACTTACATTAATCAGGTTAAATACCTTTACCAGTGATTAAAAATGTCATTTATGTAACAAAATTCTTTAGTTTATTGAAGTAATTGTTGAAATAATCTAAATACTAAATATTTAGACTATTCCATAAACTGACCATCAAAGAAAAATCTATCCCGTAATTATTATTATTATTATTATTATTATTATTATATGAGACCTCCACGGAGTCAAGGACTCATCGAGGAAGGCTATAAATCACCCAAACCAGCTATCATACCTTCTCTTAAATTCATTCACACTAAATGCACTCATTACCCCTAAGGGCAAATTATTCCACTCACTCACTGTTCTCTGGGAGAAAATCTAGCTCTTACTTTTCTTGACTATGAACAAACTTAACTTCCATGGATGTCCCCCCATGTTCTCTCACTCACCTTCCATATAGCGAAAATTTTCATCAGTTGATATCCTATAACAACCATTCAAAAGTTTTTAACCTCTATCAGTGATGGCTCGTATATAAGCACTGCGACACTGCAGCACCCCCAAGGAAAAAATGAAAAAATTAAATTTTGTTTGTGTTTATAAATAATAACAATGCTTACAGCATTATATAAATGCAATCCATGTTAAAGGTTACGGCTTATGTTTTGACATTGAGTGAATAGTTAATAATCGGAATTGTTCGATTAACGCTTTAAATTACGAAATAAATACACTGCGATCTAACGCAGTGTCGATATTATCACGTTCGACCAATTGCAGCCAGTCTCGCCGATATACGTTTGCGCTTGTGATTGCACGTTACAAGTCATTCCGACACTGCTCATTTGGGCAGTGTATCGTATGCTTGCACGCGTTATTATTTCTGTAAGATACGAAACTTTTATGATTGGTGTTTGTTCGTGGTGAGGGTGAAATATTTTTAATAAAGCAATTTTTAATATGTAAATTTATTTATTAATAAATTGGTTACTCATTAGGGAAAAAAAATATTTTTTTTATTTTGTATATGCAGTACCTCCACTTAAAACTTTCACCGGCCGCTACTGACCTCTATCATATCACCCCTCTTTCTCCTGTTAGCCAGAGTCTACAATCCACATATTCGCAATTTGTCTTCATTATCTAAATCCCATAATCCGGATATAATCTTCATAAGACTTCTTTGCACCCTTTCCACAACTTCTTTATCCGCTTAGAACTGGGGGGGGGGGGGGCAAATCTGCGCACAATAATCCAGGTGTGGTCTTATCAAAGCCTTATAAAGAGGCAAAATGACTTCCTTATCCTTACGTGTCAAGGTGTTCGCTTCAGCATCGCAATTATCCTCTGAGTTCTATTTGCAACTTTTGCTATGTGTCCTTCGAACTTTAAATTCCTAGCCACCAATAGGCTAAGATTTCTTGCCTCTTCAGTTTCTGGTAGCATAACCCCGCTAATATAATATGCTGCTGGAACTCTAAGTGCATAATTTTACACTTAATAACATTAAACTGATAGCCATTTTCGTTTGCCCAAATTTCAAGTCTATTCAAATCATTTTGTAATTGCTGAATATTAGTGACATCTCTGATTGCCCTGCCTATCTTCGTATCATCATCAAACAATTGCACTTCTGATTAAATCCTGCATTATGTCATTAATGTATAGATTGAACAATAATGGCTCAAGGACTGAACCCTGAGGTACACCACTGGTCACCTTAAATCTAGCAGATTCACACTCACTGTATACCACTTTTTTATATGTCTGCCAACCCCTGATCCAAGTCAAAAGTTTATATTCCAATCCCATATTCTCCAGTTTATGCAACCTGCATAATTATGCAATTTAATCTATTGAATTCAATATATTTAGTATAAAAATAATTTTATTTTATTTCATTCAAATAAATTTTTCTTAAAAATCGTATTAACTTTATCGTTATAAAGTTAATAACAAACATAATCACTGTTAATAACATACATAATACAATCAGTTATTGTAGCTTTAATATTTAATATTGTGGAATAAAGTTAAATTCATTCCACAATATTCCAGTGTAAGACAGAGCCAATTAAAACCCAAAGCATTCTCAGAGTAAATAAACTTTTAATTAAAAATGATTCTTTGTGAACAATAAAATGCAATAAATGCCAATACTTTGCATTTAACAAGTTTATAATAATTTTATTTTTATAACTCGAAGGTCAGTATGAATAAAAATATAAATCTTTTAAACATTATAAATATTATAATTTTCTTTGCAACAGTGCACTAATTTATTATTCAAACCCATAGAACAATAATACTTTCCCTTCAAATTTGATTAATTATCGTAGATTATCGTCGCAAAGAAAAGAAAAACGATATACAGCAGTCCTGTGAATATTCTCCCATCTAAGTGATATCTCTTGGTTAACTATTTCGAAAATAAAAAAAATAATAAAAAATAAAAAATAAAGTTCCGAGCATACGCTATTACACACCAAAGATGCGATCTGGTTGAATAAGTATTTAGGACTTACCTGAACTCAGTGCAAACATCATGATACTTACCTGTAAACACAGAAAGTCTATACTGAGAAGTGTTACCCTGTTATAATGAATGACAATTTCTTCGCGAAATTATTTTCTCTAAGGGCAACCTATATTATAGAATGTATACTTGATTGTTCACAAAATAATATTCAAATATCTCGTTCTCATTACAGAGAAAAACAACATCACGAAAATTAATTTTCAAAACAATTTTACTGCAATGAAAAAAGAATCCTACTATTTTGTTTTGTTATAAATGTTTACGCCTTTTTATACATATATTATTATTATTTACAGCGCCCTATTGCATGATGCGTACGTAGATTTTAATGAGTCGTCTGCTGACCTGTGTATCAACATAATGAAGTAGAATCCAATTTATTAGAATATTTTGGAAAAACAACCGTAGCATGTTGCAAATAATAGCATCCACAAACATCAAGCTAGGTAAACACTTAATACTGTAATATAATATAGCAATATTGATTTATTAATAATTTGTTGCAAAGGTTGGATTAATTAAATCATAATATTGTAACGAATATATATTTTCAATAAATTGTAAATAAAAAAATTTCATCTAAATTTCAAAATAAAAAATAATAAATTTTAACATATATATTACATATAATATATATATATTACAATTTATTACGTATATATATATATTTTTAAAAAAATTGAAATTTCGTATTAATCCTCAGCGAGCAACAAAGCAATGTTTATCATCACTCACCTCGTGTTGAATTATCGCTCCCTTACGTCTGCGCAGGTTTCAGGAAATTAGAAACCAAAGTTTGACGACGTCTTTCGATAATGCGTATGTGCGCATGTCACAGAAGTCGTTGCTTATCTCATACGCCCCTATCGGAGAATTGTTATTGTTAGGAAATGCAACAAATATATGGGCAGCAAAATGACAGCTCTCACGCCCAAAGCAATGCCACCAAACAGCCATTGATAGTTTTTGTTTTGGTATTTTTTTTAAATGCATGATCGCCACCTGTTGTTATTACAGAAAAAAATCACTATAATTATTTTTTAAGTTACGAAGAGTGTCATAAATTATGCTTTTTACCTTCGCACGTGCCTTTGGCCTCAATTTCATGTTAACGATAATAATTGCGATTCGTGTTGCAATACAAGCTAAAACTGGACCGCAAGAAGGCTAAAAAAAGTTTTAAGTGTCAATGATCAATTATCAGATGTCATCGTACTTTCTTTTGTTTGTTTCTAATGTTAAAATGAATTTTGTTACCATCACCTGTTTCCGTTTTATCAGTGCTATGATAAAATCATGAATTAATTTTATCAATACATAACATTGTCTTAACGTTTCTAAATATAATCGATTGCGGAAGTAATATAAAGAATCGATTATTTATGCGATTTTAATCAAACATTTAAAAAAAATTGATTTTTCGTTGATAAAATCGATGATCAACACTGCATAGTTTGGCTTATAAAACAGTGATTGTACCATGTAACGATCATACCATGTATGAGAGATAGTCACTGATTAATCGAATAATCGATTCTTTATATATATATATATATATATATATATATATATATATATATATATATATATATATATATAAAGAATCGATTTCTTTTTTTGATTTCTTTTATTTATTTTTAAGCTGGTTCTAGATCATCCGCCCAGGATGTCTGGAAACTTTTTTAATTAGTTGCGGGGGTTTTAATCTAAGAGAAATCAATGGTAGAGCTAATACGATTTGAAATTAGGGTTTAGAAATAAAATACGAAATGGCAGCAGTTATCTGGCTCTCTCTCCTCCCCTACCTCCCTAATGTCTTGAAATGGTCTACTGATTATTTCAAGACACTGGAGAGAGATTAAATGATCACAGCTGCTGTTGCTGTCTCGTATTTCTGGAACTTAATTTGTGTTAAGGACTAAAGATAAAGACAGGCTGCCCGCCGATTTCCGAAAGTGACTAAGATCCAATGCGTTCCTTCTACTTTCTTTTGAAATAAAAGCCGCTAGAGGTTTATTTATTTATATATTTGCATGGCTTCATGCTACGAGATTTACTCAATTTCCACATGAAGAATGAAATATACAGAGAAAAGACGCCGATTGAGACAACCAGCATTACGATGGTTAATCACAACCATAGAGAAAATTATACGAAATAGAAGGCATTCGCTCTAAGAAAGTTGCTCACCTCTTCTCCATTAAATTGACATAATACACTCGTTTCGTGACTTAACATACTTTCCCAACCTTGGACCTTGTTAGAAGAGTACGCTACCAATCATTGTATGCTGATCCAGCCAAAGCTTCAATGGAAATAAACACGGGGGGGGGGGGGAAGTGAACAGAAACTACAGCTGTCATTTCGGATCATTTCCATTTTACTTAACAGAACTCGTGCCCCATACATATAAAATCTCTCATGCAAGATAAAGAAAAACTGAAAGGGGAAAAAATGCAAATTACTACAGACTAAAATCTCACACATAACACGATGATTATTTCTTTATGGAGTTGTCGAGAATGCAAACAGTCGTTTCACAACAGATCCTTTCACTTAGTGCACTTCTGAAATCGTTTTGAAACTGCGCCTCAACTTACACGAAAGCAAGGAAATATGTGGCCTCTGTTTCTTCTCTTTCTTATTTCTCCTCCAATCGATACAAGGCATTGTCAGTATTTCTACCTTCTTTCACCGAAATCACTCCTTCAAAAAAAATAAAACCTCCGTAACGAAATCCTACTTTGTAAATCTGTACAATCCGACTATTCTTACTTCTAAACTTAACCAACAAATAAGTACCACAATACAGAACACCCTCCTCTACAAAATTAAGATACCGTTTCGTACATCTTTCTTTGCTATTAAAAAATAATAATAAATAAATAGTGTATAAACGGGTCATTCTAGTAATGTGACATTGCAACTAAAATAGCCTTTTTTATGTGACTAAGATTACTCAATAACCTATACATTTTATCCTTCCTTTTTTTCTTTATTTTATTTTGTTTGAACCCCGTTTGAACCCTATTTGCAACAACGATGGAATAGCGATCCACTAGATCCATTGTATCAAGTCGCAAAAGGGCCATTTAAAGAAATACAGTAGCACGGAATAGCAGATAAACGCTATTATGTTAGCAAAGAAACCCCCCCACACACACACACTCACACACACACATATATATATACAGGGTGTTCGGGATAAATTTGACATATTTATAATTAATTATATTTTTCCGTAAGTTACATGTATTAACACACACTTCTCTTCATTTAAAAGTTTGGACCCTTCTTCATTCATATACAAGATGTCAGAAAGGATGGATAGCTGGAACCCACCTGAATCATGGAAGAGAATAACTTGTATCATGATGATTCGTGCCCGCCATCAAAATAAGGATATTACGACTGCTGCCCAATGCTCCCTGAATACAGTAAAAACAATCAGGCATGAACTAGAGACTTGCAATGGTGACTACGAGGATGTAGCAAGAAGAAAGATCCCTAGCAGACGATCTGATTGTGTTCGTACAGCAGAATTCCTCGCAAATCTGCAGGAACAGGTGTTGAAGAACCCTGGCATTGGAATTCGGGCTTTGTTCGTGGAGTTGCAAACTGTAGTCAAGCCCTGGATAACAAGGGTAGCCAATGGTAGGCCGTATGTATGGCAGCAGGATTCGGCCCCTTGCCACACCTCTGGGAAAAGTCAAAAATGGTTGTCTGAAAATTTCTACGACTTCACCAGTCCAAATGTTTGGCCTCCAAACTCCCCAGACCTTAACCCCATGGATTATTTTGTATGGGGCGCAGTTGAAAAAGACACCAATCGCACTTCCAGTAATGCAAAAGCCCAGTTAATGGATAAAATTAAAACAGTTTTTGCGGCCCTTCCCAGGGAGACTGTAGCATCAGCTTGTTCGAGGTTCCGAAGCAGAATTGAAGCTGTGATCGATGCTAATGGTGGTTATTTTGAGTAAATCTTGTTGATAGTATTGTAATTAACTCTGCCTGTAATGTTTTTTTGTCAATTCATTAAATTTAATAGATACAAAGAAGATTTTCTTTTTCCTTACGAAACTGTCAAATTTATCCCGAACACCCTGTATATATATACAGGGTGATCAAAATTAAAGTATCCCTGTTTAAGGCCTTGTGGAGCGCCACCCACTGAACAAAATGTGCGAAACTTTGCAAGAATATATTATGTGTGATGCAGAGACGATATCTGTGAAAAAAGTTCCAAAACTCATCATCGGGATGCTGTATGGTTAAGCTGATCATACGTATCGTTTTGAACGGGACAGTACCGTTTTTTTGTTTTTTTTTTTCATATTTCCTAGCCGTCCTGTCGTTTTAATAAAAAATGTCAATTTTGTCCAGTTTTTAATAAAACCCATAAATATACTTTAATATTGGTCGATCATAAATTATTATTCATAACCTATAATCGTATATCAATATCATGGATACGAATAATTTGTATAACCATGGAGTCACATTGTTCGATTCTAAATATCGAATCTGCAGTGATTTATTCAGAGAAAATAATAAATAGATTTTGGCAACACTTGCATCTCAGACGAGGCGTATGTTCTGCTGTAGCGTTAGTTTTTATTTTGACTGTATGCTAATCAGTGGCTTTGTTATTCAATGCAGGTGGTTTAAATTTCATAATTTTTAAAGTTTTAAGTTTTATTTTTTAAAGCTTTAAGTCTATCCTTGCAATGTCAAAGAGGCGAAACTGCAGTTTTAATGACGATCTCCAGAAAGAATTCAAATTTATTAAACTGAACATGCTGTGCAGTGATGGAACAAAAGTGGTATGCCAACATTGTAAGGTCCATTTTTCCGTTGTTCATGGAGGTAGAAGCGACATCTACATAGCCAGAAACATAAGGATGCTGAAAAGACTTGGGCTTCAGTAAAAACATTAGCTCATTTATGCTGACACGTGATGGTGATAGCGAAAGTAATAAAATTGCAGCAAGTGAAGCTCTTGTTGCTGATCGTATTGTGGGTCACGGCCAAAGTTTTCACGCAAATGACTGCTTGTCGACATTGATCAATAAAAGTTAGGAACCAAACCTTTCTTCAGCACGTGCCAAATCAGACGCAATAATTACCAACGTTTCATCACCATACATATTTGGCAAAGTAAAACTTTTTTAATCGTCTTAATTTTTCATGAATACAGAATATTACATAACCCCCGTCCGTTTTTATCTCAAGGAAATATGATGTAACAAATGTAATAATGTGTGTGTGTGTGTGTGTGTGTGTGTGTGTGTGTGTGTGTGTGTGTGTGTGTGTGTGTGTGTGTGTGTGTGTGTGTGTGTGTGTGTGTGTGTGTGTGTGTGTGTGTGTGTGTGAAGGAGAAAAGTGACGCAAGCATAAATAGCACATTTTTATTCATTTCCATTATACATTCTCGGAGTGTTCAGTTCAATGTACTATCCTTCCCAGTATGCTACAAACTGCATCCTTTGTAGCGGGTCGGGTTGGGAATGATGTTGCGCAAATGTTGCGAAATGCTGTCTTTCAGCGCCGCTGGCAAGTTATCAGGATGATCCCGATAAACAAACCTGTCTTTGAGAAATCCTCAGAGCCAGAAGTCACAGGTGATGAGATCAGATGAACGAAGTGGCTATGCAGTGGGAAACGCACGGCTGATCACTCTGGCTCTCGTGAAATATTCTCGGAAGAACCTCCTTATACTGATATGTTAGGCTGTAGCATGTGTCCCAATTGCTGAATGTCCTCAAAGAAGAATGGTCCATTGATAAACGAAGCTGTAAACCTGCCCCAGACAGTAACTTTGGGAGAATGCAAAAAAAAATTGTTGGATTGTATGCGAGTTGTGTGTAGCCTATACCCGGAAATCGTGGGCATTCACAGCTCCGTTCAGATGCAAGTGAGCTTCATCTCCCCCACAAAATCATCCACGGCCACACAACGTCCAACTCCACTCGAGCAATGAATGTTAAAGCAAATGTCAGTCGACTTTCAAGGTCCTGAGGGTGCAATTCCTGTGCCAGGGTTATCTTGAATGGGTAGAAATGCCGAAAATCTATCTTAGAATTTTCGAGACTGTAAGGCACATCCATGTGTCTTGATACAGCACGTGCACTGCAGAAACCAAAGCTGTTATTCATGGCTTGCTCCACAACTGCAGTAGCAACTTCATTCCCTTGTTGTGAACTGATTGGTCTACGACCTCCTAACGAACCCGCTTCTTCCAATCGATAATCATTCGTCGCAGAGCACGTGGAGTTAGCGGACCTCGTCGATGTTTGTTCGGGCGGCGAAATTCTCGGAGTGCAGCAACAAGAACATTGCAATTGTTTGGGTAGTGCGGCTTCATGAGCCAAGCACGTTGGGGTAAGGTGAGTGCTATCACTGTGGACGGTATTAACAACCAAAATGAAGGAGAACACCTCATGTCTATATTTTTAAACCGTCCTAGTACCTGCTGAGTTGCGTGATATGCAAATTCCATGCATTTGGTGTATACAAAGCACCTGGTGGCGGATTTTGGAAGTACTCCCCCCCCCCTCTAGATGATATATTCCTTTAAAGTTTGCAGCATTGAAATCACTGGATAGCGTTCCACAAGGCCTTAAACGGGGATACTTTAATTTTAATCACCCTGTATACACACACACACACACGCACGCACGCGCACACACGCACGCACGCGCACACACGCACGCACGCACGCACACGCGCACACACACACACACACACACACACACACACACACACACACTATATGAGTCATTCTGTCTGTGTTTTCTGGAGGTGGGGATTGAGTTACTAAGAGGCATTTATTAGCACTTGATTTTGTCCTGTTTGAACAACTTATAAGATTTCTTTCTTTCTTCTCAGCTCATTCACAGAAATGTCAGTCAATAGCCTTGACAGAAAATATAGAATTGACAAACACGTACACATAAACACGTCATGACCTAATAATTACAATGATCAACAGCAAGCCTATCTCAAATTATTTTATTTTTATTATTTATTTTTTATCAATCTAATCACAATTTACTGAATAACAATGCAATAGCGCACGTTCACGATATTATTCCAGCAATTGTATAGCTTTTAGGATATTAGAAAGAGTATAAAACCACAGCGTTAAAATGATTTCAAATTTATTCAATATTGAATAAAGATAGCAATTACATTCATCTATTGGTCAGTCAATCTCAATTGCAGGCAGGCAGTTTATCAAAGTGCTCTGCCAGATTTTTTTTTTTTTTCGCATGAAATATGTAATGGCATTTAGCAAATTGAATGAAGAGCCACACCAATAGATTCAGTGATACATTTAGTTGTGAAAGCTTCTAAACAAAATTACAGCAATAAAAACTACATATAAAATTTATACAAAATTATTATGCAATATTATATTCAAAATTGATACAAAACCATCAGTCGAGCCATACGGTGCCCAGATATGAAACATCCTACTCAACAAGCCGTTAATCTATCAATAGTTTTGGGAGGCAAACATGCCTTAGAACAATACTAGGATATACAAGACAAGATCACATTCCTAACACACAGTCATTCTTGAAGAAAGCCAGCAAAGACCATAACAGAAGCAGTTAAAAAATCATCTAAGATGGCTGGGACACCAACTTAAATATCCACCTTCACCTACATTCAGTGTTCTTGCTTTCTACAGGCCAACTAATAAACATAGAGGATGAGGAAACATTTTTGGCAATACATAATACAATACAATAGCGCCTCCGTAGCGCAATTGGAAGAACGACGGTACATTGCGCCCTTCGATTGGAATAGGCCTAAGTTCGATTCTCGTCGCGACGGGAGGAATCTTTATCTGGACGATTTCAATCAAAGGTGAGTTAGCCGATCTCATACGGAGGTAGCAGGGTTTTTTCTCCCGGAAACTCGGGTTTTTCATCCCGCATACAGACAAATCGGCCCTTCAGAACACACGCAATTTACAGACAAAAAATACTAGTTGTGGTGGGCGGTAGATGGCGTTGATGGAGTTGATTCGTAGTAGAGGTTCGGTGTAGTGGTTGAGACAGTTGTAGGTATCCTCCCGCGATGAGTCGTCGGACTCTTTGGAGGTATCAGGAATAATAATAATAATAATAATAAGCAAACTTCTTTTTGAAGATGAAGCTTGAACCGTCTGATTTTTACCATCTGGCACAAAACAGAGCAACTTGGCTCACTTTCATATAAAAGACTATAACTCCATGAGTTTTTGCTACATGAATATTTCTGTACATAATTCGCGGTTCACAAATGAATAAATGATGATGATCATATATAATAGTAACAAGAATAAATAACATAACAGCAACAATTTTTGCAATTACACACACACACACAGATTTAAATAGGTTAACAAATATTATATTAAAATTCAGTACAAAATGAATACGTTCATTTTTCCTTTTTTAAAATTTTTTTGACAAAGTTTACTATCATTTTATATATAACAATTGTAGCCTGTGTAGCTCAGTGGATGTGGCGTTTGCATACCACGGCGATTGACTGCACGAAGGAAGACTTCTTGGTTTCGAATCTAATCGGCGACTATAAGAAATTTTTCTAAGCCATTCTCGACCGGTTCCTGAGTTAGTCGATCTCTGGCACGGGCAAGCAGGTTTTTTCTCCTGGAAACTAGGGTTTTTCGTCCCATAAACTCAAGAAAATCGACCGTAGAACCCACATTATTTTAGACATTAAATACGAGTGTTAGAGACCACGAGATGGCGGCACTTGTTGGGCCATCTCTTTTCACTGTGTGCTGCTTAATTAGTGATAGTCTTGGGCCAACTATCTCTGATTGGGTACCAGTGGAGATTGAACTGTCCACTCAGTCTCCAAAAGTTAGATAGAGCTAAACGGTATCGCTACTCCCTGTATACGGGAATAAAAAGGCGTTAGCTGATTTTTTTAGCTGATATAACAATTATAATAACATTTTTTTAGTAATGTTCATGTTTTATTACATTGTCTTGTCATATATTACATAGTAATATTATTACATCGGGCATGTATTTCGCTCCTTAAGTCAAAGACTCTTTTAAGAACCCTTCCCTCTGCTCAACCAACGCAAATCACTATAATAAACCACATCGTCGTGATTCGTTTTGCACTCTTTGGTCAAAAACTCTCGGGATTGAAGATGATTCAACCTCTTGCCCTCATAATGTTGACATGTTGACGACAGTCACAATAACTTTCATGACATTCTGAAATCCAATAGTTTTCGCGCACAAATTCTCCTGGTGGATTAAACTGTGGTAATGGACGAAATCTTTTCCTTCTAGTTCCGGTTCTTTCCGTATCAGCGCAACAAACCCTTCGATCTTTCCCACCATAGCAGGGGCACCATCAGTTACCACACCCTCGAGGTTGGTTAAGCTGAGGTCGAAACGCTGGAGCGTTTTTTTCGCGGCTTCAAGAATATCAGTGCCTTTCGTCGTTCCCTTCATAGGTACGAGCGCTAGCAGTTCTTCTGTCACATTGAATTGTTGATCAATGCCATGGACAAAGATAGCCAGTTGTGCTGTATCCTTCACATCTGTGCTCTCATCTAAAGCAAGTGAATATGACGTAAATTCGGACGACCGTTTTTTTAAAGTTCCTTCAATGTCATTGGCAAGTTCTTCGACACGTCGTGCTACAGTTACCCCAGACAAACTCGGTTTTTTAAACACTTCCTTATTATTTGGACACAAAATTTCCCCACCAGCGATGAGACACTCTTTCACACAGTGTCCATCGCTGTCCAAGAAGGCTTTGGATTTTTTAGCATTTTTTTCAGCTATTACATGATTTACTTTGACGCACGCTTCGCTCTCTTCAGTCTGCATTTTAAACGTACCCTGCTGGCATTTTAAATCAATTTGGAGACGGTTCACTTTGTACACACGAAGACGCCCTTGAAGGTGATCGAAATTGGACTCATCTTTGTCTCATAGCGTCGTTTTATATTGCATTCTTTTGACACTGACTCACGACAAATTAAACACACTGGCTTATCGTCGATCGGCACAAAAAAGTACAAATTGGTCCACTTTTCATTAAAAAGCGTAAAACAAGAATCACTTGATTTACGCTTTTTACTCGTAGACGCCATAGTGATGGAAGGTGAACCCAAAACGTTATCCAGAATGGCCGTGTAACGGTCATTATCTACTGAATATGTCTCACACTAATGAAAAAAGTCTGGCAATATAAAACCACAACAGGCTATGGCTCACACCACGAACCTACGTGCGTTTATACACGAATATCACACTTCCCGACTGACTGACAGTGGACGAAATCCTCTTGTATTTATATGAAAATAACGAAGTATCAAGAACCTTTGAGATGTATCTGGAAGACACTAGACAGCGCACTCTAAAGAACTACTGCTTCAGCCATCTACCTGCGACGTTAGTACTAGTACTTAAGTACCGCTTGGCGCTGGTAGATGGCTGAAGAAGCATGTTTATTTAATATTTATTTTTATAGGATTTTATGTAAAGTATCAAATGCAAAGCGTTCCTTGTGAATCTGGAAAGCATCTTTCAATTCTAAATACCGCAGTATAGCTTAGTGGCCCGCGGTCTTCGTTAAAATTATTTTTTTATTTAATCGCGTTTTAATTTTAAGTAGTTATTTTTCCAAAATGGCCGGCGGACCACGGCAAAGAGCTGCGGGCAATGCGTTAAAGACCCCATGGTGTAGAGGATTGTGTTTGGTCTTGTTATGCAATAAGTTTCTCTGTTATTACAGTAAGCGTTGTTTAAATAGTGTCTTAGATTCTTTATACTCAGGATTTTGTGTTTTGACATTAAGGATTCGGTTATTTCCTGGTGTGTATTTGGTGTCCAAAGCCGTTGAAATGATTCTTCGGTGACGTTTTTCTAAATTTCAAGAATTCTAAATAATAATTCTAAATTTTAAACAATAATAATGATAATAATGTTAGCAGGTGATGTAATTAACAATAATAATAATATCGAGGACATTGTATGAAGAAGTTGTAAGGTGCCATTATGTTAACATATCGCTTGCTAATAATAAGAATAGTTTGTAATAGATGCTATTCGTTTGATTATTATAGTACAGTCTTTCTCTTATTCTTTTTGGTTTTCTTTTTTTAGAATCGATTTAATTAATTATATATAATAATTATATTATATTTAATAATTATATTTATATATAATAAAATTTATTCTATTTATTTTTAATTATATATGCGTTTACTTATTTATTTATAATTATATTTTATATAATTTAATTATAATTAATTACTTTAATTATAATTAATTACTTTAATTATATATACTAATACTAATCCACGGCAAGATATCTAAACTGAGCAGTTGATCATTTATAATAAGTATTATTCATACTTTAAGTGGTTTCATTTTTATTAGTTTTTGTATATTAACGGAAAATGTTACCAGTAGGGTGCCTCCGTGAAACAATTATGAGGGGCACGACATTCCCCTTTTGCTGAAAAACACCCAGGTTCGAATCCTGTCTCTAGGACAGTGTTTCTCAAAGTGTGGTACGCGTATCCCCGGGGGTACGCGAAAGGTCGTTAGGGGGGATACGTGGCAATTTTCGGCTATGCATAATTAAAGGAGTCATTATATTTTTCAACAATAGTGCAATTAGAGACAACCGGGAATAATTGCACAACTCTAATTGCACTATTTGTGCCACTCTAATTGCATAAATAGTGCAATTAGAGTTGCCGGTGGAACATATGGTTTTGCTTGACACCACCCCCGTCGTTAACGTGTTAAAACTAAGAAATATATAGTGAATGTGTTTCAGATATTATGGCATTTGGTTGAAGGGAATTAGCATTTCAAATCAACTGTTGGAATGCTAATTTGTATTTGGTTCGCGCGATCTTTTGTTAATACCGCACCAATCACATGCAGTTCTTCGCTGCTCTCCGTATCTCAAGTCTTGTAAATCACTGGTAATTTTTGTTTGAAATAATGGGAAAGAAGATGACGCTATTAGGGTAGATGACTTTGACGATGCACACAAAGAAACTGTTCTCGATGCCAAAAGTAGTGATAGCGAGTAGGAGCTTCTTGGTAAGTCGCACCATTTTCAGTTTTTTTCTGAAAACTTTAGTTTCTGAAAATTCCCGCACGTATCTGGCAACACGATTTTTTAGCTTTAATTTTGGGAAAAAAATTATTACAGTTATATTCGAGTAAATACGGTATTTTTTTTTTTTAGCTTTCAAATTCTTATGTATGGATCATTGGTTAAAGATTGAATTTATAAAACCTCCAAAAGAGAGCAATATAGCAAATACAAGTAGCTGCAAGCAACAAGAAAGCGTTGATATTGCATCTGGATCAAATGAAATTGATAAGAGTGTGTCGTCTGACATCTCTAGAGAACCAAAATTTAAAAATAAATCATATTTTTTGTTTACATGAACATATAAATTCAAATAAAATAGATATTTAATTTTAATTAATATTTTAAATTAATTAATTAATTTAAAAATAATCAAGTTTTAATTAAACATTTCTATTCGATTAATTTTAATTAATTAAGTTTAATTATTTTAATTAATCAAGGTTTCAATTGATTAATTTTAATTAATTAAGTTTTAATTACATAATGTTTTAATTGATTAATTTTTAAATAATTAATTTTTATTAATTAATTTTTAAATAATTAATTTTTGTAAATAATTAATTTTTGTAAATAATTAATTTTTTAATTAATTAATGTATTTATTTTTAATTATTTAATTAGGAGATACACTGCTCTAGGATATGTATTAAGGACGTTTCAGCTGAAAGTACTAGTACAAAACGATAACACATATTGGAATTAGTGGACCTCTACACTTACAGTTAAAACGTACCTGGAAAATAAAAAGCATATTGTGTGTAGAATATAGTAACAACTCGCACCGAAAGTTCACGGTAATCTGTGGAGTCTCCACAGGGAGCTGTTCTCTCTCTCTCTCTCTCTCTCTCTCTCTCTCTCTCTCTCTCTCTCTCTCTCTCTCCCTAATTCTGCTTAACTTATACACGCACGACATTAATCAACTTCAATCGAAAAGTAATATCCTCCAATACGCAGACAACATGGTGTCCACCCGTGTCCATCCATGGCCGTGTTGTCTGGTCACCAGCTGGCTAACCGAAAGCACACGCCATAAACTCTGAAAAAAAAAAAAGCAATGATATTCAGAAACCTACAGGCAACCCATAGAAACTAAGTATCTCACCATCCGACATCATCTCTCCTATACTCAAGATAATATACTTACTAAAACCACAACGATTGCAAAGGTCAACACAACGCGATACGTCGGACTTCACTCCAAATGATATTAACTGGAATGGGCATGTAAACTATTTGCAAAACAAATACTGGAAAATAGCTGGCAAACGATATTAATCAAAAGACATATGCATCATAAAAACACTAATCTATAAAGCATTTATATAAAAATATCCTAATGCACGCAACAACAATCGCTGCAATTTGAAGTGGCAAAACTGATTTTCTGGAAACAAAGAGAAGCTTCCATACTCATACGGACCTCTATGACAATGCAATATTTACCTTATTTAAGGTAAGTTTAGAGAATAAAATTATTATTACAATCTTTCTTATCATGTGATTATTGATTATGCATGCTTAACTTTCATTATTTATTTATGTCCAACATTGTTAGTGCAATTATCTTAAGACACTTTGATTTCTTATTTATACATTTAATTGAATAAACAAACATACATAACAAAAAAAAACAATTATTAGGTTAGCAATTATAATTATTACAGTGACACGATTATTATCGCGACCTTTGAACCTAGAGCCGATCTCGAATATGCACTGTTGACGTAGTTTTAAATTTTTGTAAGACTTTTTTTGTGAATATATTAAAATTATTACTATAATTTTAATATATTATAGTAATTTGATCATAATTAATTCATAAGAAAGAAAGAAAAAAAGCTTCCCAAGCATTCTTGAAGGGAGAACTACTGCCCAGTATGGTAACCATTCGACCATATTGAATAGATACAATTTTTATAATAATACTCAATGTTATTCTCCTATCACAGAGATTGTGTAGATTGATTTCGAGGTCCTGGATGGATGCATATCACGCTAATTTGGCATTTGAAATCTTTACAAATCTTCATCGAATCATTTTCCATTATGCTTCAATCGAACTATTTCCAAAGGCACAAAAAACTCCAAAATTCATAATTCAAATTTTATAAATAACAGCGCCACCAGAGACCATAACAATAATCGCCAAAATAACGGGAATATCGAATTAAAAAATTGTAAACATATTATAGTGTAAAATTATGAAGAGTAATATGTTGAGAATGCTATAATTAAAGAAGTCAGCAAGTTTTGGTAACATACTTGAAAACAATTTCTTACTTTACTTTACTCTAACATTTTCAATGCAGATTCGGACGTACACATTTAAAATCTTATTGCAGTTTAGAAGAAACCAACAATTGATCATAAAACCAGCAAAGCATTGCTCATAAATTCTTATAAAAATAATCTCGTAAAATCTTACTATAAAAACTCTTAAAGACAGCAAAATATTTAGTAATAAATAATTGTCAGAGGATTCATATGTCAGCATTTCTCCGACCAATTTCCGAGTTATTTGATCTTTAGGAAGGTTAAATAGAAAATCTCGGCTTTTTTTAATTGCGCAATTCAAGAAAATTCACCATAGAATTCATCATTTCAGATATATAGGGTCAGAGGCCCAAGATGATGGCAGTTGTCTTCTGTAATTTCCTTCTTCTTCTTCTTCGTCTATGATCTCTTATGCTTTTCAGCGTCGAGATTTTGCCAAAGAGATTTCCTGCCGTCCTGTCCAAGGTTTTCTTTAATTTCCTTTTGTCAACCTTTCCTGGATTTGCCTATGTTTCTTTTTCCTATTTTCTGGCTTTCGTATACAGTTTTCGCTATTCTTCCTTCTTCCATTCGATTAAGATGTCCAAGCCACCTCATTTGATCTTGTGTTATGAATTGGTTCAGAGGTGCAACTTGAAGGCTGTCTCTTATGGTTTGATTTCTTATTCGGTCTAGTCTTGTTTTTTGTGCCACTTTCCTGAGATATTTCATTTCAATTGTTTGTAGTTTATTTGTGTTTCCTGTTGTTAAACACCAAGACTCACAACTGTATGTTAATGTTGGTAGAAACACTGAACGGTACACTGCCATTTTGGTATTTTGGGTGACTTCTTTCTTATCTAGGAGTGGGCCTTTCATTGTATAGAATAGCTTTGTTCCCCCCTCTTATCCTGTTGTTAATTTCTGTGTCTAGTCTACCATCTTCTTGTATATATGATTCCAAGTATTTAAAGGAGTGGAGTTGTTCCAGTTGGTGATTCTCTATTTTTATTATGTGTTTTTGTTGGTTTCTAGATATGATCATTGTTTTTGTTTTATTTATATTTATGGTCTTGTTCCTTTTCTTTGTTTCTTCATACCAAATGTTGATATTGTACTGCAGATCTTCAGCTGTATTTGCTAGAATCACTACATCATCTGCAAAAGCCATATGTGTAATCCTAGTTTCTTTCAGTTTCCTGTATCCTAAGTGGAACTTTTTTGTTTTTGTTTGGCATGCCTTTAAAATTTCATCCATTGCTACGATGAAGAGAAGAGGGCTGAGGATACAGCCTTGCCTCACTCCTACATTTGTTTCAAATTCTTTTGATCTATTATTACAGGTTCTTACATAATTTGTATTACTTTTGTGGGGGCTTTGTATGGCTGCTATTAAGTTATCTTGTATCTTGTTTTTCTTTAATGTTTGCCATATTAAGTGTCTGGGAACTCGGTCAAAGACCTTTTCAAAATCTATAAAACATGAATGTAGTTCTTTTCCATATTCCAATGTTTTCTCTGATATTTGTCTAAGACTGAAGATGAGATCCTGTGTGCTTCTATTTTTTCGAAAGCCATATTGCATTTCCTCCAGTATGTCCTCTAATTGATTCCTAAGCCTCGCTTCTAAAATGCGGGTATATAATTTTCCTGGAACGCTTAAAAAGAAAATCCTCTATGGTTTTCACATTTGCGGTTGTCTCCTTTGTAATTTCCTTCCCAAATAACTATTAAATGCATTGATGAACTTGGGCCAGCCTATTTCTGTTGGACAAGGGTAGAAATCAGTAAACAATGCAAAGCACGTGGTATCTTTTTACAATTCCCTTCTCTTTAGTCCGATTAGGTTCAAATTTTCAAAGGGTTTTAGGCAATGTTTTAAATAGCAGTTTTCTAAATTTGGTCGAAACTAATTGAATAATGCGATCATTTTTGTTTAGTGAGAACAGTGGATTTCCATAATGATAAAATTACACGTGTACCACAATAGAAAATTATTTATTGTACAAACATTTCGACTTACGTATCGTAAGACATCATAGGTGTGAGCGAAGAACAACAGTAAGGAATTTGAACAAGAGAAACGGTAGAGGGCATGAGTTAAATTAGAATCCGTCTATAAATGCAGTTCCACGCTTGCTAAGTTTACAACTATTGAGCTGAAATTGATAATTAAAATAAATTAAACTAATTAAAATATAGCCTATTTAATACAGTTGATAACAATTTTCCAAACTTTAGGGATATAAGGCAGTCATTACAATTAAGTTATTAACATTGTCTTAAATTAGACTGTATTTTAATTATCAGTTTCAGATTAATAATTTTAAACTAACTTGCGACTGCATGTATAGAGGGATTCTAATTTAACGCATGCGCTTTACTGTTTCTCTTGTCCATATTCGTTATTGTTGTTCTTCGCTCGCATTAATGATGATTTACGATAGGTAAGACGAAATATTTGTACAATAAATAATTTTCTGCTACGGTACGCGTGTAATTTTATAATAATAATAATGTGACCTGGTGTCTACAAATGATTCCACTCTCCCACCTTTACAAATCGCCAGTAGCAATTTTTATTCAATTGGACCAAAATTGTCACGGAAGCATAAACAACATAACAAGTTTAGTCGAAGTAGACTGAACTGAACGGGACCTGAAGAAGAGATGCACAAAGAAAGAGAAAAAAAAAAAAAAAAGCTTATTTGGTGTTCATGGTTATTTAAAGAGATATTTAGGTTTTTTTTTTTTTCTTTCTTAAATTTGATTTAAAGCTTGGATATATCCTGTTAAATACCTCTGTCGGATAAAAGATGATCAGAATAAAAGAAGGTAATATTAAACTGCATGTCGAATTTTGACTCAACCGTAAACTTACTACAAGTTATACTCCTCTACTCTGTACTGCTGCCAACATGTAAACAACAATCGGAAAGTCGCGTTAATATGATTACTAAGACAAAGTGTTATGAGTCACTGATATAACCAACAATTGCTAGTTATGGGGTTTAAAATAGTTCCCTTAGCTAATAAAAAAACACAACTATGGAATGGCCAAATAATGTTTGCAGCAGGGGCGAATGCTGGTCTTGAAATTCATGCTTGCTCTTGTTATCATTCAGGGAGTGAGAGGTGTGATTGAAGGCTGATTAGCGGAATAATGAATTACAGACCATTTAAAACTATATACAGTATTTAGAAATTTATGTACATTTAATCATACAAATACAATATTTAATTTATATATGATATTCTATCTTTTTTAATTTAGCTACTTGAATACAAATTCTACCTTACGGTTCTTCTTTATGAACTGGTCAATAACATCGTCATAAAAAGTTGGTTTTAACTTGATTTTCCCAAGCAACACGCACACTTGTAAAGGCTGGCTGGAGCTCACTGGCTAGAGTTACTTTCACTGCGTATGGCCTTCTGATTAAGACGACGTGAAGGGAGCGGAAATGGCTATGCTCGCGCATGAAATCACAGTGCTGCAGCGAGGACCTGGAAGCTCCTACAACCAAGCAAGCCAAGGTAGCAATTTAGACGGAGCAAGCCTTCGATACACAACGCAAACTCAATTATTGCCGCACAAGCTTAAGACGTCTTCTGTCTACAAAAATAAAAGGCCTAAATGGAATGCTTATAAATGCATGCATTTATAAACAAATAAATATTACTTCTTTCTCAATTAATGAGCTTGCACAGCAAGCATGGAGAATTCGTTCCTGGTTTGCAGTTGCGGCAAAAGCATATTTGTGACACTCGTTAAATATCTGAACATATCAAGTAGAGGGCCATTTCACGTGATCAAACCCACGGAATATTTTCAAAAACAAACTGCATCACTTGTTCATTTGGAGAGATAATTAAGAAGTAGTGTTATAAAAGGAATTTCGGAAAATATAGGGTTAAGAAAACAACAACAACAACAACAAAAAAAAAACTTCGAATGCATATATATATATAACGATATTTTTGTGGTTGCGATACAATTTGTGTCGTTTTGCCGTCCTCCAAACTTGCCGCTCGCAATTGCTTATTTGCTTAGTTGTTGTATGGAGAGAGACATCTGATGGCACTTTTCATGAACTACGACACGTCTGCTAGATTAATATTGTCAGTACCGTCGACAGGGTGTAGAATAGAGGCAGCCTGCCTCATGGTTCGGCTTAATAAGGGCGTTCATTCAGCCATATTGAGGTAGGCGCCGTCGCTACGCTAACAATTTCTGTTAGCCAGTCCGAAAAGAAGTTTTTCCAAGCTTGAACTGATTAAAAATTATTTGCGAACAGCAATGACCCAAGAAAGATTGGTTAGTCTAGAAACTATATCGATAGAGGCGGACATAGCTTATAATTTAAATTTAGGAGAGCTTATAAAGTTTTATTGTGCGATATCCCTGTAGAGCAAAAATTTAATTAATATTATTATGTAATCGTTTTGCATTAATGTTTCTCTTGTAATAAAAACAAAATAGCAGTTGGAGATTTTCTTATATTTTTGTCTTATAATCCATCAGGGGCGATATTTAATTCTTTGCCTCAGAGAGCGATCTAATCTGGCGACGGCCCTGAGTATTGTATTCCGCATTGCTATACAATCGACATGTGGGAAGTTTTAATTTAAAAAAATAATAATAAATATGCCAAATAACAACAACGAAAGAATATTTAATTTTAAAAAAGTGAAAAGTGCGATATTACATGAGAATTTTCAGGGTTTTTTTTTTTTTTTTTAACTGTCCTTTTTGACTTGCAGGAATTTAGAGCGACTTTTTGCTTTAATGCAACAGATTCCTTACCTGTAGTCATCTATGACTAAAAAAAAAGAGGCAATAACCGATCCTCTAATGCTTGTATAAAAAGGTTTTGGCACGATTTATTAATAATAAACAACTATTTCAAGAACTTCAGTGACAACAGAGATATATACGGAGGAAAATGACCCCCCGGAACCCTTTAACAGCAAAATAACTGTATGTGAGCCGTAAATATACTTAAACCACTCAATAACCTCATCACAGAATATAAAATATCTAAAGCTACAGAACACACACACAGAGAGTTAAATATGTTTTAAAAGAGGCATACCGTGAGTAGACATATCGATACAAAATTAATAACGGAAAAAACTCACGTACAAAGATTATTTAATAGTATAATTTTCGCATGTGTGTCACAGGCATCTTCAGTACATTAAGCTCAAATTAAACAATAACTGACAATTCCAAAAAGCGCCACGTAAGTAGCTGGTGTAAGATAACTAAAAAGGTCAATAAATTTCCTAAAAAAAAAAAAAAATACAATAAACAGTTAGGAAAGATTAGCTGATTTGTAAAGTACTATCTCCCATAAAGGGGATAGACGTAAGCCGTCGAATCTATTTAAGTTAGGAAAATGAAGTAGAGTTTTACATGTTTCTTTATAAAGGCGTTCCACGAGGAACTGACTTTTGTGAAGAACTCTTGTCTTTCTCCAATGAACTCTAGTGAAGATGGCATGTTCAGGTTTAAAGTATTCAATATAAGATTGGTGTTCTTCTAGCCGAATAGAGGCAGATCTTCCCGTTTGTCCGAAATAAGATAATCCACAAGAGCACGGAATCTGGTAGACACCTGGATGATTAAGATGTGGAAGCTTGTCCTTAGGAGAAGTGAGAAAGGTGGAAATTTTTCTAAACGTTCGAAAGGCAACAAAAATGTTCAGTGGTTTTAAAACTTTTGCTATACGTTCACTGATGCCTTGTACATAAGGGATAGGAATGCGCGGTCTTTTTTCTGTGTTTGAAGAGGAAGACATATTAAAACTACTCAAAGTTCTTTCAATGAAGCAATTCTCATAACCATTAGATAGAAAGGAAGAAGTTATATATTGTAGTTCTTTCTGTAAAAGATCGTTTGAAGAACAAAAGGAGTGGGCCTGATGGACCAGTGTTTTAATAGTTCCTGCCTTTTGACTGGGATGGTGATGAGATTCAGCATGGATATAAAGGCCTGTATAATTCAAGAGACTTAATTCTCTTATAGATAATGTATGTACATGGAATGAAGATCAAAAGAAAAAACTCAAAACCTTCTTCGGTCGTCCACCTAGATTGTATGGTCTTCTAAAAGTTCATAAACCAGGCATTCCGTTAAGACCAGTCCTAGATTGTATAGGTTGCCCCACTTACAAAATCTCAAAATTTTTTATCAAATTTACTCTCCTCTTCAACTAGAAGAACTGATACTTATATAAAAAATACTTTGAATTTCAAAAATAAAATTTCAGATCTTCATTTGGACGTTTCTGGTATCATGATCAGTTTAGATGTTGTTTCTTTATTTACAAATGTGCCTCTTTCTGAAAGCATTGAATTACTACAACAGGAATTTCCTTCAGACATTGTAAACGTATTTGATTTTGTAATACATTCTGTTTATTTTTCCTTTAAAAATAAGTTGTATCAACAAATTGAAGGAACAGCAATGGGCAATCCTCTTTCTCCTGCTATCTCCAATTTCTTTATGGAACATTTTGAACAACGTATCTTTGACAACATTTCTCCCAGACTTACTCATTGGTTCAGATATGTCGACATTTTTGCTGTATGAAATGGCTCTTCAGATGAACTTCAACAATTTCTCACTAAGTTAAACGCATTTCATCCTAGGATCAAGTTTACCCTAGAAGTAGAATCAAATAAGCAGTTAGTCTTTTTAGATCTTCTAATTCTTCGCCAACCAGATGGTAACCTACATTTTTCAGTTTATAGAAAGAAGACTCATACATGCCATTATATCCATGCGGAATCTCATCACCATCCCAGTCAAAAGGCAGGAACTATTAAAACACTAGTTCATCGGGCCCACTCCTTTTGTTCTTCAAACGGTCTTTTACAGAAAGAACTACAATATATAACTTCTTCCTTTCTATCTAATGGTTATGAGAATTGCTTCATTGAAAGAACTTTGAGTAGTTTTAATATGTCTTCCTCTTCAAACACAGAAGAAAGAACGCGCATTCCTATCCCTTATGTACAAGGCATCAGTGAACGTATAGCAAAAGTTTTAAAACCACTGAATATTTTTGTTGCCTTTCGACCGTTTAGAAATATCTCCACCTTTCTCACTTCTCCTAAGGACAAGCTTCCACATCTTAATCATCCAGGTGTCTACCAGATTCCGTGCTCTTGTGGATTACCTTATTTCGGACAAACGGGAAGATCTGCCTCTATTCGGCTAGAAGAACACCAATCTTATATTGAATACTTTAAACCTGAACATGCCATCTTCACTAGACATAGAGTTCATTGGAGAAAGACAAAAGTTCTTCACAAAAGTCAGTTCCTCGTGGAACGCCTTTATAAAGAAACGTGAAACTCTACTTCATTCTCCTAACTTAAACAGATCGGACGGCTTATGTCTGTTCCCTTTATGGGAGATAGTACTTTACAAATCAGCTAATCTCTCCTAACTTTTTATTGTATTGATTTTTTTTTTTTTTAGGAAATTTATTGACCTTTTTAGTTATCTTACATAAGCTACTTAGATGGCGCTTTTTGGAATTGTCAGTTATTGTTTAATTTGAGCTTAATATGTAGTGAAGATGCCTGTGACACAGGCGAAAATTATACTATTAAGTAATCTTTGTACGTGAGTTTTTTCCCGTTACGGTTAAATATGGGAGTATAGCACAATCGCCTCACTGCATAAAAGAAAGCAAGTTCAACAATTGACGAGACCAACAGATAAATGTACAAACGAAAGATATAAAAAAATACCAAATAACACAAACAGTACATGATAGCTCCTTATAGTCCTTATAAGGACTGGCTTAAAGGAGCGAAGCAAGAATGCTTTTAATCTTCCCCGTTATCTGTAGAGGACAGTGTATGGATAAGGTGTTATTGAGCTATTAAAGCTCTGATCATGGCAGGAGGGTAACAGCAATTGCCGAGCCTCAGTTAGAACTTCATTGGCTACAGCATTGCGATCCATTACCCTCCAAGGGTATTGGATTGAATGAATCAATCACCGCATCTCACGGTCGATTGATCTAGCCTTGTTTTCTCACATGATAGCTCATTTTCTTCATAAACGTTTATTTCAAATACAATGAGATTAATAAATTAATACCGCCACTTAGTACCCACAGTTATAGATAGTTATATTTTGTTAAAAAAAAACAACTGCTATAAATTAATAATTTCAGTTCTAGAATTGAATATTAGTTGGAAGTATGAGTCATGTCAACTTCAGTTATGAAGCAGTGTGTTTTGTCCAGTTTGCCTGCTTTCCAAAAAAACCCTCCCATCTCCGCATATGAGGTCGATTAACTTACCTTGAGTTAAAAAGCCCTTGTAAAGGTTTTCTTCGTGTTTTAGACAGTTTCGAACCCTAGTCTTTCCAACCAAAGAACCAATGTTGCGATTGCACTACGAAGGCGCTGATTGGAAGATGAATATTTGAAAAACTCTCATCGTGTATATGTAAATACTTTGTAAAACATGGAACTTAGTACTGTACGTATTGAAAGAAAGGTGATAATAATAAGTTTTATTTTTTTTTTAAATATTTATCTTTTCGATGATTTGTATTCGGTGTTTACAATATATATAACTCTATTTATAAATGGTATATGTAATGGTTGAATTGAAAAAGAATGAAAACTGTAAAAAGACAAACATGAAATGGCAAATAATACTACATATGTTTGTATAAACAATGTATCACGTTATTGATGCTATTTGATGTATTAACAGTATTTATCCTGAAGCTTATCAATTTATGATGGTTTAGAATCTCTAAGTTGAATGTTTCATGCAAATCAGATGGAGCTATTAATATTATACTAATTGTATTAGTAGATCGGTTGTAACTTATATTTTAGTGTTCTCTACTTGATAGGCACGCAGTGTTTTATCATCCGGCATTCTCATAAACTGGGCTCGAAGTCATAATATTAGCTCCAAGCTAAAAGAAAAATATCTGCATGGATTCATTTTCTATATAATATCTATGTTCTATCAATAAAGAAAAATACTGCATATGCATAAAATACCTTTCATGAATTAATGAATTTAAACCTCTAACTTCTCCACTGCTGGGTAAAGGCCTCTAACTTTGCGGGAGGGCTGGGTCTATTTCTCCCTTGTATCCACTCATGCCCCAGGCGGGATTTCAAACAGCAGCCTATTGGCTGTAGAAAGCGGATACGCTAACCATTCGGCCAACCAGGCGCCTTTCAGGCATACCCATCTTGAAATTTAGAATAATCATGTTTATTATTGCATTCATTATCTCAGCTAAAGAACCTCTACAAAATCAAGTTTTTGAATTCTCGTATTCCAATTATAACTTCTGACAGCCATAGACATATCAGAAACCAAAGCTTGCGCAAGAAAACTTGTTCTATTGTTTATTCCATTATTAGTCACTTGTTTACTCTCGCAGTGTAAACAAGTGACTAATAACAGGTGCAATTTTAGAAATTATAAGTTTCGATAATTTTCGTTCGATATCAACATTTGAAATTTCATGAATAAATTTGTATTCGCTGTTTCAAAGAGGATAAAAAAAGAAGTCTAGAAAACATTGCTTAATTTTTTCAGATGCCGAATTAAATACTTCGAATTCAACTGAAGGCTCAAATAAATCAGATTCTGCAGATATGATTGCCTACCTGTCAAGAAGTGGGGGAGAGGGAGGTGTTTTTTTTTTTTTTTTTTTTTTTTTTAGCATATATAAATTATGTAGGTATTTAAAATGGGTTTTGTTTAACTGGCCATGTTATCTTTTAATACCAGTGAATATTAAAAAAAAAAAAATCAAACTAGCGATCAATCAGAAACAAGACAAATCTACTTCTGCTTAGCAGTATTTTAGAGCAGTGGTCTCCAAAGTGTTGTACGCGTACCCCAGGGGGTACGCGAGTCGATACGTCAAAAAAAGTTTTATATTGATAGGAAAAAAATTAAGTAATTAATTAAAGATTAAAGAATATTACTTTCTTTCATGAATTAAGCATATATCTAATATAGAGAAAGACGTTATAAAGCTCCTGTAAACTTAAATTTGCGCGTGGATAGGCTTATTATGTGTTCGTCAGACATTTTTGTAATAAATTTCAATTTGCGAGTAGCGCACATTGGGCGACTTTGCAAAGATAATCGTCCGTGGCAAAGCTGTCATGTTTTTTAAAACTAGGGAGTAAATCTTGCCATTAGATACAACACAACTTTGAAAAAAAGAATTTCAACAGAAATCTCTTCACAATTGGTGGATGGGACTGAAGTCTGAGTATAGCAATTTAGTAAACAAAACAAATGATGCATTCCTACCGTTTGGTTCTACTTATTTATGTGAGGTATCATTTTCTTCAATGACAGGTATTAAAACCAAATATCGAAATAAATTAAACTTCGAACCAGACCTTCGTATCGCAGTATCAGAAGCCCTCAAACCAGAATTTCAAGAAATTATGAAAGAAATGCAAGGCCATTGTTCACATTAAAAATTGTAATAAATATGTTTGTAAGCTGTTAATAATAAAAATAATGTGTAAAACTATCTAGCGTTTTTAATTATTATATGATGATACAAGGCATATTTTCTCTTTATAATACTTATTACAATAGATTTTTGCTCAATCAATTGGGAGTACGCGCTATTTATTTTTTCTGTCTTGTGGGTACGCGATCAAAACAGTTTGTAGACCACTGTTTTAGAGAACAGAATGATTTGTGATTGCGATATAATACTTAGAGGGAGCTGCTGGACAGACAAAGCAGAACTACGGTGAGAATAATAGTTTTAATTTTGCTGTTTCTTTTCTCCCTCATTTTGTTTCAACACTGCATTTAATGTTGTTAGTTAATTAATTGTCCGTTTGGAATATATCCTTACCAGAAGCGTTAAGAACGCTTTGGCATTGAAGCATTTGTCAAGAGCGCCAATGGGAGGATATTTTACCGAACAATTAATACAGCATGTGTTTTCGAGGAAACTCGTGTGACATTTTTGATTTCGGGCACTTCTTGCGTTCCACTGAGACTGTTATTTGATTTCTTGGTCATAACCACATATGCATGTCTCCGCCACCAAAAATCACCCAAAATGCAACGCACATGAGTTGTTCCAGATATTAGAATGCTACGATTACTAAACGCAAGTTGATAAATTTGGCAATGACAAAAAATACAATTATGGGTGAGTGTAAGGATATTATTCTGTAATTCTATCTCAAAATGTTTCCGCTTTATATAGTGTCACTATTGGTATTAGTTGAAATTATAGCCAAAGTATTATTATTATTATTATTATTATTATTCGTGACACCTCCACGGAGTCGAGTCCGAAGACTCATCGCGGGAGGGCACCTACTGTACAACTCTCCGTCTCCACCACTACACCGAACCTCTACTACCCATCATGTACATCGGCGCCATCTACTGACCACCACAGCTAGTATTTTTTGTCTGTAAATTGCGTGTGTTCTGAATGGCCGATTTGCCTGTATGACGATGAGGCCAGTAATGTCCAATAATTGCTTGGTTTCCAGAATTAAATATATGAGTTTCCAGAGGGAAACTCGCCATGCTAAGAAATTTTGGAGCATACTTATATTTTTTCTGTGGGAAAAAGCGCAAGCGAAACATCTCGTGTTAAATGTCAGGATAAAAAAAAAAAAAAAAAAAGAGGGGGGAGGGGAGATAGAATTCAGAAGAAACATACGTGTAGCAAGTTCGTTATGGTATGAAGATCAAAGATAATTTTTTATTTTATTATTATTATTGCTTATTTGTAGAATATTCCATGTATTTAATTATTTCATCAACAACCATGGGTCCAATGTTCCGTAGGTGTCTGCTGCCATCTTGATATGATTCTTCCATTGCATTCTGTTTTGTGCAAGATGACTCAGTTTGTGTATAGAGTTTCCTCACTATTCGATGATGTCATCGCCACATTCTCTGTTTGGTCTTCCTCTTTTGTTCTTTCCTTCAATCATTCCAAACAGCAACGTTTTTAATTTTCTCTCATCATTCATTTTACATATATGGCCAAATAGACGTAGTTTCCTTTTGATTATTTTCTGGATCAGGTTTTCTTTTGGTTGTATTCGTCTGTAGATTTCCTCATTGTTCACTTTCTGTATCCAGCTTATTCTCAAGATCTTTCTATAGCACTTCCTCTCAAATGCTAATATTCTCCTTTCAGATTCTCTCAGGAGTACCCAGGCCTTGCACCCATAGAGCCTGCTGAAGATACGGGTTTCTACAATGCGTAGTTTAGTTTGCATCTTTATAGCTCGGCTCTTCCATATTTTGTCCATGGCTTTTAAAATAGTTGTTGCTCTGGCTATTCTAATTTTTATCTCTTTTTTGGGGTCCAAGTCCACATTTTCCAGTTGAAATCTGTCTATCTTAACTCTGTTCAGTAACTCCTGTTGTCCGAATATCATTGTTTTAGTTTTTTTAAGTTGAAATTTAGTCCATATCTTTTTCCTTCTGTGTATAGTGTTTGCAACTGTTCCAGCCTTGCTGCGTCTTCTTCAATCACGACGATGTCATCTTAAAGCAGAGGTAGTTTATTCTCATGCCTCCACCTTCTTTAATCTTATCTAGTGTTCTTCCCAGATGTGTGATGAAGATTATTGGTGATATTGGGTCCCCTTGTCTTGTGCCTTGACTAGTGGCAAACCAATCTTTAGTCTCACCTGTTATTCTGATTTTTGCTTGTGCTTGGCTGTTGATATCTTTCAGCAGGCGGATCAATTTATTGTCCACACCATAGGATTCCAAGATAGTCCATGTTATATTTTGGTCAATATTATCAAATGCATTTTGGAAGTCCACGAAACAGCAATATATCTTTTTGTTCTTTTTTCGAGCTTTCTCTGCTATTAGTCTTAGTGCGAGTATTTGTTGCACTGTACTTCGATCTTGTCGAAATCCGGCTTGCTCATCCGGAAGATGTGCCTCGATATATCCCTTCAGGCGCTCTGTTAGTATTTTCATCAGCACTTTGCCAAGATGACTCATTAATGCAATAGTTCTGTAACTGTGCATTCTAAAGCACTGCCTTTCTTATGAAGAACAACCAATACCGATTTTTTCCACTCTTCAGGGGCATACCCTGATCTCCATATTTCATTACATAGCTTATGTATTTCTTTTGCAACTGATTCTCTCCCATATTTTAGCATCTCGTCTATTATTTTGTCATTTCCAAGACTCTTGTTGTTCTTGAGATGCTTTATAGCCTTATTCAACTCCTCTTCCAAGATGTCATTTTCAAAGATCTCTGTTGGTGGAGAGATTGCTTTTAGTTCTTTGATTACTTCTGTTGCAGTATCATTTAGTTGATTTTTATATAGTTTGCTGCAATATCTTGTCAGTCTGTGTATGATTTCTGTCTTTCCATCAATACTTTACCATTTTCATCATTGACTGCTACTGATCTTGTTTGCCACGTCCTGTTGACATTTCTTATAAGTTTGTAGACCTCTCTAGTTTTGTGTTCTCTATGGTACTGTTCAATGTCTTTGCACTGGTCTTCCAACTATTTGGCTTTATCAGATCTTGCTGCTTTCCGTACTTCCTTGCATTTTTGATGGTATAACTCATCTGCTGCCTCTGAATGATCTCTTTTAAGTTTCAGTTCTCTTGTACCAATTTTAGGGTTTCCTGAGTTATCCATTTCTTGTTGATCTTTTCTCTTTCAGGAATTACTTCCTCTATTGCTTTTTTTTTTTAGCACTGTAGTCAGTCGTTCTGCTTTGTATTTATATTTTGTTTTTCACTTGGGGTCTTAAGCTGAGTTTTCAATATGTTCTGATATGCTGCTCTTAGCCTGTCTTCATTTAGTTTTGAGATGTCTCTAGCTTTTTTGGAACTTTCCTTTGTACTTCTGTTTCAGTTTTAGTCTTATATTCGCAATTACTAAGCTGTGGTCGGAATCAATATCAGCTCCTTGGAATGATCTTATTTAATTTTGCAAATTCTATGCACAAAGGATTTTCAAGTGGCGCTTGCATTCCACGACACTTGACCGCACAAAGGAAGACTTGGGTTCAAATCTAGTCATCGATTAGAGGAACATTTTTTTAAGCCTTTTTTCGACCAGTTCCTGGGTTTGTCGATCTGTGGCATGGGCAAGCGGGTTTTTGTCTCCCAGAAACTCGGTTTTTCGTCCCGTAAACTCAAGAAAATCGACCGTCGAACACAAACTGTTTTCGACATTAAAACATTCGCCGCTGTCTCTTCAGTGCGTGCCGATTAACTTTTTCTAGTCTTTTTTTCAGTCAGTTCTCAATTTAGTTAATCTTTTGGAGCAGGCAAGTAGGTTCTTTTTTCGTTTTTCTCTGAAACAACACTGGTTTTAATTCCGATAATTCAGAAAACCGACCAGAGAAACCATGTCATTCTAAATAATAAAATTCGTCTACCGTAGTTTGCTTCTGAAGTCTTAAAATCCTGGTTGCCTACAACTCAGCTAACTAAAGGAATTTTTCCTACTCTCTTTATATACTACAATGTATCCAGTCTAATAGAATAGGTTAGGTTAGGCTATTTTGGATTTATGGCCGACGCAAATCAGGCTACGAAGCCAGTATATGTCTGTTATTTGCATGTTTTTATGGCCAATTTTTGTTTCATAGAATGAAAACCGCGATCCGGAAGGAAAAATCCACCAATCTATGTATGAGACTGGTTAACTCACCTTCAGTTGAAAAGTCCAGATACGGTTCTTCGCATCGTAGACGAGATTCGAACCGAGGTCTTTCCAACCAAAGGGTATCATGAAACTGACAGCTATAAAGAGAAATGGACTTTCTTTTTCCTCAAGTGAGTCCCTATTTTCATCCTAATAATTTCAACTACCTTAGATAAATATATATATATATATATATATTAGTCTACATGGAAGCAGAAGCAAAAAACACTAGCTTCTGTGTTGGGAATTGCAAAAAATAATTGAAGAAAATAAGTAAAGAGTATCTGTGGACCATTTAAAAAAAAAATGGTTACCACACACACAAGAGAAAAAAATTTAATATCATTTTCTATATATTTCACTCATTTTAACATCGGCATCATTCAAGGAGAATGTAAGACTGGTTACAGCATTCGAATTATGAAATACGAGTCATGTACTTTCTCGTATATCAGTCACTACCGAGTGAAGAGAAAGTAATATTAAAGTTCCACAGAACGAAATATAGTTCTAATTCAAGGTAGTTGAAATTATTAGGACGAAAACGGGGGTTCACTTCTGGAAAACAAAAAACTGGGAATATTTTGGAGTATAAGCAATGTCTTCAAGCCTTCTTGTAAATTCCACTGTAGATTTCGCACCCTTTTTACTATTGTGCAGCCTTATAAAAAGATTATACTATAAAGCGCTGTTGGTTCGATTCTAGTTGCCAACTAGAGAACCTTTTCCAAAGCATTTAATCTTTAATCATCACAAACATTCATGCCCATAAATACTTATGATTGTCTCATTCATTCACACAAATAGATACATTTTCTGCAGATGACTGGGGACATGATGGCCGAAGTAAATCCAATCCTCCAGCATATGGGGGGGGAAAGCCTTCACCCAACAGTGGTTATGCTACAGCTGAATATTATCACCATTTGTATTATGATTTTTGCTTGATAGGAGTAACAGCACTGCAGTGTGCCAGTTGATAGCTATGGCACATGGGCGAATGTTAGCTGTTAAGTGTCATAGTTCCATATTGATCTAAATATACACTTGAAGAGGACATTAATAGTTCTGAAGTAGTCGACTGTTTCAAATGTCTTCTTATTCAAGATATATCTATTCCCTAGCAGAATGAAAAAAACCAACATTCCTATCAGCATGATGCCAAATATTATCTTATTTGTATTGATATCCACATGCCTTACAGAACAAGTTTCGTTACATCCAGGGCCGACGCACCAGCATGGGCAAACTGGGCATTTGCCCAGGGTGACAAATTTTCATAAATTTATACAAAATTTTCAGGCGTATTATTTTTTTAATAATTTGTTCCTCATGTGCCCTCACATTCACAATCGTGCAGAACATATGTGAATAACGCAGAAAATAACGAACAGTGAAACTATTGTAGTAATGTAAGTGAAATTAAAATATTTTAAATAAAATTAAAATTTTAAAACATTGGAAAATTTCTTACCCCGTCTAATAGGCAAGGCATTTCACAATATAAAAAATAATTTTTTCTGCCATTTCATGTAGGGGAGGATAAGGGGCATCAACTAAATGTCTTGCCCCGGGCGACATAAACTACCATCGCCACTGGTTACATCAAACAAGTCTTGACTTTCCAGCACTGGACTTTTTATTAAACATTCTTTCCTCCTCTCCTGCATTATCATTGCCTGTATCCTACATTTAAATATATGCTACCTGCTCAATTCTTGTTTACAATTTATCACAGCATGTGTTGTTCCACACACAAAAGCTCTCCAGACCGATAACACTACGGTGCCATGTGTGGGCAAGTGATTAAGGATTTTTGATAGCATACAGCCAAAATTCATTCCCTTTCCTTTGGCATCACATCTGTCAAAGTGGAGTCTATTGGCCTACTCCTGACTGAACAATTTTAAGCCCCCATTCCCAAAGGTAAAACAACTCTAATCTATAGGATTTGAATTTCTGTGATTGCCAGGACAACTTTGGACCTTCCTGCACCTTAAATGGCTTAATAAAAATGTCTGGCTTTAGAGAAAAGAGCGTTTTTATAGGAACATTAAAAGAACAGACACAGAATTGTCTATACTGCCTTTACTAGAACTGATGATTCGTCTAAACCAGGAGTCGAGAACCGGCGGCTCTTGGCTGAACAAAGTGCTGCTCTTTTATATTGAATTAAAAGATACATAATTAATACAAACTAAATATTGTTTTTGATACGGCCTGTTTGTGGCACTAGATATTATGCATGTGATGTGTATTACACATGAAATTTGTTACCCATGCCTAAGTATGCTTAAATATCTCTTAAAATACATATTTTATTTTTGTTCGGACTAATTCTTTTTGCAATATTATACTTACTTAAACATGTTTTGTAATTAAAAACTTAATGTTGCTTTATTTATTGAACATATAAAAATTTATATGCAAACTTAAAAGTGGTATTTGATATCTGGAAGTACTGAATTAAAATCAAATTTACCCAAGTTTGAACTAACTGCAACTTCTAGTCACTAGGAAAATTGGAATTGAAGTTGCGGCTCCAAAAATTTTGTTTTAATTAATTTTTTTTGGTAGAATTGCTCTTTGGTTCAAAAAAGTTCCCAACCCCTGGTCTAAACCAAGATTATCCATCTAAACTTTGTTGAACAATTCTTCATACAAAATGTTTTGTGTTCATTGGTAGGAGGACTTAGAACATCTTAATACTTGAAAAGCAGTTCTCATGGGGCAACATGTCTACGATTCTCAGTTCAACTGTTCGAAAAACTATGAAAAGCAAATGATTGCTGACGCCATTGTGATTAAAAACTCTCTCAAAAACTAATCCTTACAAAAACCTTTACCAAAGTCACCATTATCACTAACACGCATCTAGATCTAATCTTATTTTTGATTGAAACCTCCAAACTGCAGCTTCAACCACCACAATCCATCTAACTGTCCAAATTATACAATTCAGGATTCACAAGGATGGTGTTACACCTGATATCTTAGTAATATATTATTCTCAGCTATCATGGTGTAACATGAAGAATAAATATCATAAATTAAAACCCCTGCATGAAAAAATGAATTTTTTAATGGAAAATTTCTTGCATCCAGTAATATGTATAAAACTTAAGGGTTGTTGTTAAAGTAGCTGATAAAGGAAGGAATGTATTAATATTGTAATATGACTTAAAATAAGGAATTCTAACTAAATAAGTAGCTAACAAAGGAAAGTATAGATTAATATTATAATATGATTAAAAATGAGAGAGTTAAGTAGATAAGTAGAAATGGGTGAGTCATAAAATACGTTATGTGAGAGATTAAGTTATTAAGTAGAATTCATAGAAAAAGTTTGAAAGGGGATTAAGTCAGGCTAGCACAAGAAAAGCAAAGCTATCGCTTAGGGCCGATCCCCGGATTGAAACATTGAAAACGGGCTTGCCGATCAAATGAAGTTTGGTGAGAAAACGCCACCCTAATTGGTCGATGATTAAAAAACAAATAGGAGGAGAAAGGAAGTAAGAAAAGGTGCTGTTAGGGAAGCAGCTATAAAAGGGTTGGTAACCCCCTGGAGAGGAACCCTTTTGGATAGTCGCTTTTGGCCTTGGAGTTTGGTTTTGGTTCCGGTGGAGTTCACGGGGTTTTCCTGAGTGGCGACAGGGGTGATATCTCCTCGTCACAACACGGAAACGAAAGTGAGCGGGATTTCGATTCCCGTTTTCCCGAGTAGGAAGCAAAGGAAAAATTGCCATAGAGTCCTAGAAAAGGAGGGATCTTCTTCGTTTCGACGTCAGTGATAACTACGCAAAGCAGAAAGCTATAAAGAGATCGATGTCCTCGTTGCTGATAGTAGAGCAAATATGTGTGTGTTAAAGTATTCCAGAGTTACGAGAAGTTATACCAGAGGGTCGTTTGGAAAAGAATAAAGGCCCATACGAAGAGCTCAAGAAAGGTACTGTAAATCATAACCTATGTTAGCTAGAAATTTGTCTGTGAAAAGTATCGCGATTCCAATACAGAACTGTTGAAGTTATACTAGGACTTTAGTATATGATAGAATGTGTTATGTGCAGATTGACTAATGTTAAAGATTTGTGAATGATTAAGAGTCCTAAGGTATTTTTGCATGTCTATTATATTGCACAAGATATTTAAATGACATAATTGTGTTAGTGCAAATAACGGTATAACGGAAGTGTGAATTAAATAATTACGTATCCTAAGAATTGAATGCCTAATGTAATGTATAAATTAAATGAAATGTCACAAGTATGTGTTAGCAGTGAATAATTTGTTAATCTACTTCAGTATGAAAAATCAGATAGTGTGAATTGATCTAATTTGTTCACATCAGGTGAATTTATGAATTAATGTGTATGGCGGCATAATCACAAATAGCCATATTGCTTGTAATGATTTAATGTTAGTCTATAAGTATTTTAGTTTAGTATTTGAATTGTACCATGTTTAGAAACTTAAACCTTTTGTTCAATGATAAAAGAGTTGTCTGATGTTGCTAATCCAATGCACCGCTTAAAATCATCGTACCTAATCACGCGGGAAATTTAATGTCGAGGAAAGAGATTGAGTCACGACTGCAATAATATTTAAATACTAAGAGATATATTCGAGATTGACTTTCTCCCTATTTATGACAACATAAATGGTGCAGTTGATAACCACTTGAAAATATTGTACTTAGTCACGCGGAAAATTTAAGTTGAGAATCGAGTTAAGTGTCACGACTGCAATAGTTACACTTTCAGATATATTTGAGTTCTTTCTCCTTGTTTATGTATGTAATATCCTAAACTAAATACCCCAAAAGGCGCAGTATAAATACAAATATTAGGGGTACCACGGGGAGCAATAACTTAGATATTGGTATAAGTTTTGGTAAAATCTCGGGCATAGAAGTTAGAAGAATATAGATAAAAGGAATTTGTAAGATTAGAGTAAAAATCGTAAATTGGGACACAACAATGGCACTCGTTTCTTGTGAAATCTGATAAGCCTTGTCAGTCTTGGCGATTGACATGGCATGAACAACAGAATCATATTAAAAAAGAAGATATATATTAGGATGGAACTTGACAATTTTGCTTTCAAGAATGCATGAGCAGAGCTAATCCCAAATGGTATTGTCACTGTAATCAGAAATGAAGAGGAATAGTTAGAAAAAAAAAAAGTTGTTTGATGCAGTCAGAGGTGTCCAAAAACACAAAATCTGATAATAGCGATGCAATGACATTATTTGGAGGCATATTGTTGACAGATTACTAATTACCTTAATTGTGTAGTATTACCATAGTATTTGTTAAAAGTTTTCCACTTGATTATACTGTAAATTAAAGATAGCGAAACTGTATTCTTGGTTTAATCCTTTATCCAAGTGTAAGCAAACGAAGTTTGCATGTGAAGTAACTTCACAACTGGGCAACTTGTATATAGAGGCTGACTTCATCATCACTTGCCTTGTTTACGAGTTGTCTGGTCATGAAGTTACTCCACATGCAAACTTTGATAAAGGATTAAACCAAGAATATAATTTCTTACCATCATTAATTTATAGTATAACTAAGTGGAAAACCTTTCAACATCTATCTCTAATCCAGAGTATTTTAGTAATAAGGTGGGACACCTTTTGGCTACTCATATATGGAAATATAACTTCTGCATTAATTCAACCTCAGTATCACTTCTGGGTCTAGTACCTACTGATGGGACTGCAATAAAGATCGAAACCAGCCCGGGCAGTGACCCTTCCCATAATGTCCATAAGGATATGTGCTTTGCATTGTGGGATACCAAGGCAAGTGATGTGAAGTCATTAGCCTCTATATACAAGTTGCCCAGTTGTGAAGTTACTTCACATGCAAACTTTGTTTGCTTACACTTGGATAAAGGATTAGACCAAGAATACAATTTCTTGACATCTTTATGTCATAGTACCCTGTACACCTCTTGGGTACATATTAGGAAAGTGATGGTGACAATGACATAAGAATAAGAACAGCTGCTTATCAACACCCATTTACTATCCATCTTCAGAACTAGCATCCCCCCCCACCACCACCTCTCTTCAATTCCATCAACCACTAGCCCCATAAATGTATACAAAATTATACAGTTAGTCCTCAACTTATATATTAGTTGATGTTAGTCCTCAACTTATATGATGGGGGTTCCATTCCAACAATCTATCATAAATTGAAAATCACCATATGAAGTGTAAGGATATAACATTTAACATGCATAAATGCTGAAATGTATAGCTGTTTTGTTATATTTTTTAAACTAATTTTACTCTTTGTTTATAGTGAAATAATGCAATATTTACATCTGGTTATTTTACTGGTAGATTTACATCTACCAGTAAGATAACCAGATGTAAACACATTGAGTAATTTTTCAAAATTGCTGCTTTATTAACTGGATAATTCATCATCAGAAGAGGTAGAAAAGGCTAGGTAATCAACAAAAATTTTTCCAATTCAGGAATTGCAAAAAAGTGCCCTGTAGATAGTTCACCAGATGCATCACTTGTAGGTCTAGGCTTATCTTCAGAGGATAAGATGACAGCAGGAGTAGGGGTCTTTAAAATTTGTACATTATGTCCACTCAGTCTGCACAATTTTTTATAGCAAGCAATTGCAGCTTGCATCATTCTGTCTACTTTACCAAATCTCTCCATGTTGGGTTCCACTCCCTCAAACTTCTGAACTGCCCCTTATTAACATAGGAAAATGCCTGTGCTGTTTTTTTCACTGCAGACTTTTTGGCGATTGTTTCAACTTCTTGTTCTTCGGCTTTTTTTTTTTAATCACTTTTCCTGCAACTTTCTTTTCTCCTAGATCTATAAGGTCTTCATTTGAAATCACTTTTTCCACAGCTTTCAACCAATGCTCAACATCATTGTCAACCTGCAACTCGTTAGCTACTATCTTGTCACTAATCTCTTGTAAGGCTTTGTCAAATCCTGTGAATATATTGATATACATATTTTCAGCAGCTTCTTCCAACATCATTCATGCATGGCTGTTACTTCACTCTGTGTTGCACCTGCAATATATTCATAAATCACACACGTCATAAGGTTGAGGACTGACTGCATTTGTAAATGAGCAAAAGGAATGAAACTAAATGCCTCTACATACCAAAAACAAAAAGTCAGGTATATTATTCTCTACTTTTTTTTTTAGAACTTTTATATAATGGATAATAGAATGCTTCCAATAAATATTCCATTATAGCAACATTGTTATTATGCTGTTATTTTGTAACCATGACTGCATTTGTTACCAGTGAAAGACAAAGTCAATTCATCAAGTCAAATTTATTGAGGCAACTATACAATGAACATTTTTTTTTTCACTATCTGATAACACATTCTCACATTAAGCACCTTAACTAACTAGACTCCATACCTTATTTTACTTTGAAAAACACACACTGGGATATAACTTATCAAAATGATTACAAAATGTTTATCTACATGAATTCCAAAGATTACATACAGGCAGTGAATAAAAATTTGAGATAGTTTTATTTATTATTTTTTGGAGTAGCTAAATGTCTACTTCCTATTTAATTTAAATTACTTTTATTACACAATCTACATGCTTACCAAGAACACATATAAAAAAATGTAAGGATGATGTTACAGTGGGTCACATTTTCAACTTTTATTATATCCTGTGGAATTATTTCTTTATAGGATCAGGATCAACTGCTTCTTTTGTGTTCATTTCAATGAGAATATTATTTATTTGGGTGTGTGGTGTGAAAATATATCTCAATAGAAAGTCTATACTGAAAGCATTTTTAGTTATGTGAATGAATGAAAGGAGTTCGGATAACTATTTTCTAGATAATTTAACTTAGGAAATTAGACTTAAAAAAAAGCTGACTTCTGCAGTCAAAATTCTGATTATCCAGTGCACAAAACATTTGCTTATTTAATGTGAATAAAATAAATCACAGATTGCCACTAATCAACAAATACTGCAAAGGGTTAAAGGACAATGTAAAATTATACCAATTATTCAATCATTTATTAATTTAAATAATTGATTTCTTTATCATAAAAACATTTACCTATTATGGAGGGAAAGTGTTTGGACAAAGATACTGAATCTGCTCAAATAGTCTTTGCTTCTGTGACATCCAGATGACTAAATCTCTGCACAGACATGTCCTTCTGACACTTTTAGATCTATGTGATTGTGTATCACTCCAAAATTGTATTAGCATTGCATGAAACATAGAAGTATTTTAAATTGGAAAAGAAAACTTCTGTTTGTTCCTTTAGATGGGTGTTATCCCTATGATATTCTTTAATAGTACAGGTGCAGCAATGACACATTGATTTGAACAACTAAAATTATATTTCTAGATTAAAAAAAACAGACTAAGTATAACTTATTCATCTATGCTTAATTCAATTCAAACTTGAGTCACATGGATAATTAGACATATTCCAGTCAAAAGACAAATGTCATATCTTCATGACTCCAATTCATTCCTAGAATGCAAGGAATCTGAATAAGTTTTTTTTTTTTTTTCCCCCAATCAAGGAAGAATAACTAGTCTCATTTGGACGCAGCAGGGTTTTCTTCCTAGAAACTTTGATTGGATTTTTCTTATTTTAAACCAGTACCATTAAAGAATTATACTGGCTTGACAACATTAGTTGCTTTGGACCTAATTCCAATGTTAATAGCTAAAGCTGTGAAAACATATTTGAAGAGACTTCTCTTTGTGAAAGTCACCATAAACCTGGATTCTAGCTGGAAGAGGAGAGTTAATAACCTACTCTCACAAATTCACACAATTCTTTATCACAAAATTCTTTATCTGTTGTTTACGATGCACAGAAGATACTTCCTCTATCAGAAGCAATACTGGCTGGTATGTATAATTCTGTTACTTTCTTCTAAATCTGTAAAAACACAAGCAACAGCTGAACATCATTTATTCAACTAAAAATTCAATGAATTATTTTCTTCCTCTGCATCCTTATTTCCTTGAAATAAATCCATGTTACAGTGAAATCTCCATGATATTAGTATGAGTAAGAATGGAGACTGGCACTTCATGAACTGTCTAGTATTGCACTACTTGAAAGATAATTTTACCACTATCATTGCCAGAAACTTGACTTAAGAATTTTAATGCAAAATTGTTAATTTGCCCTAGGAAATAAAGTTTTTGGTCCTTCTCAATTCACTTAGTAGTTTAGTAATATTTACAACACCCTTAAATCCATTTTCTTCAAAACAATTAAAATACAAATTTTCATTATGTATCAAATTAAAAAAACAAAACAAAAATAATATGTAAATTTAAGTTTAGAATATTAAAACCATACTATCTTTGGTACCAAAGAAAATGTGTTGAATGATTTGCAATTCTAATTTATTGCATATTAAATAATTATTACCAAATCCATTAGCATCTCTATGCACTTTGTAGATTATATAACCACATAAAAATGTAATATAAATTATAAGAAAACTGTAAACTGTTATTTGAAAACATTCACCAAATTAGAATAATTTTTAATATGCTTCAAAATATTAGAATATTCCAAATTTTTTTCATTGGTTTTGAGGAGAGCACAGAAATAGCATATATTCTAGTAGCTGCAGGACTTGCTCGTGTGTGAGGAATCGGTTGCGCGTGGATTTCAGTTAATCATTTGCCAAACATGGGTCAAACGAGTGACATATAGGAAGCTCAGAAGTTTTGTATCGTGTCTCTATACAATTTCAATTCCTTAGCTATAAACTGAACAGTTTATAGCTAAGGAATTGAAATATTTTCAAACAAGCACAAGTAGAGTATTGAGACAGTATTCTAATAACTGGAATTTTTAAATTCAAAAGGTAATAACTATATCAAGAAATGAGAGTAGATTGAAGAATATCGTGAAGAAAAACAACTTCCAAAGTGTAAAGTATTTTCACAGGAGATGGAAAGAATTAAGTGTGAATGTGTCTAAATCTATGACATTGAGACAATGATGCAAAGCTACATGCTTCACACCCTGGCATGACCAAGGAAGAGAATGCAGCTATGGTAAGCGAGCTGATCAGTGTTTTGGAAAGAACCATCTTCAGTGTGAAAGCTGATAAAAAGAAATCATATGTGTTGAAGACAACAACCCAAAAGCAGGCACGATGAGGACTTGAACTGAACCATTGCAGTGTGAAGCCTCCTTTGGTGCACCATTTGCCAAAATATTCATGCATTTTTCTTCAGGAATGAACAGTCCACACTGAACAGGCTGACTGTTGAAGGCAATAGTGATCCCAATCTGCCACAAATATCAAGAATAATGCTTTATCAGATGATGGAGGATCTTAGCTTCAGTAACATCAGTGATCTTCATAGAGCAAGAGAATGTAATTGCTTGGCAACATCGACTTCAAGCATAAGGAAATATGCACCTTCCTCACAGTGAGCGGGCTGCAATCTTAAAGTGGAATGGAGCATAGATTAGGTGTAATTCAGAATTTATTAAGAAAGTAATATTAAGCTGATACCAAAATAGGGAAAATTAAACTAATTTTTCTCTACATGTGTGATGTCAGCCACCAATCTTCAAGATACTTGACCAAATTAACAATTACTAAAACAAATCTGTAATGAAACCTGACAACAAAAGAGGCAAATTATAAAAAGTAGGAAAATAGATACTAAAATGCATATAACAAACATAAACACATTATTCACAACTTTTAATGAAACTAATAATGTGAAGAGAACGAATAAAAAAGATTCAAGGATGGCAGTCACAAGAGAGCCAATATAACCAACTTGAAGTAAACCTGAGAGTATAAAAGCATTAAACCAATTTTAATAGATGGTTCTGAAAGCAATTAAAATCAAAACAAATTATATGATAAAGACAGAAGACATTACATGTGACAGTTCTACCATTAAATTAAGATCTTGTGTGATATGCTGAATGCTTGTTACAGTTATGTCACCAAATTTAATCCTATCTTCATAGTCTTAATCCCTGGGAAGTATGAAAAATCCTGCTGCCTCCACATGAGGCTAGTTGACTCACCTTCTGCTAAAAAGTTAAAAATAAATGTTCCACACATACTAAATTCAACACAGAACTTTCCATTCAAAATTTGCTGATGTTAATTACTGCATTTCGGAAGTTCTCAAAAAAATAAATAAATAGAAGGGATCTGATTAATAACTGGGATAAGTTTTTTTCTAGTTTTCATCTCAATAAACGTTTATGAATCTTTGCTTTCTGCCATTAATCCTTATTTTTTTTTTTATACCTTTAATCAGTGGTGTAGCTAGAACTTTTGCCACCTGGGGTAGTTCCTGAGTTTGCCACCCCTCTCAATACACAACAAAAATACTACAAAAAGTCAACATGACTTATAGGGAAATAAATTTAAAAAATACTATGTTATTTTGAAGTAAAACTTTAATTTCAACATTCTAAAATGTTATTTTTCTTGCTTTTCTGTTAGCAAAATCATCAATGACATTGGCGAAGTCTATTTAATAGAAATGTAGGTAATTCTTAATCAATTTTATTTAGAAAAACTCCTCTCACAACTAGCGACACTTATAGGAACTGAGGAAAATTCATAGTAGTATTACAATATTTGGAACCCAGTTCTCCAGAGACTGTATTTTAGAATAAACTGCAAAAGTTCAGAAAGGTTCAAAGTACAGCCCAGGGCAAACCTCCCCCCAAGCTATGCCTCTGCCTATAATAAATCTCATTAGGATTTAGTTATAATTACACCATGCTTCTCTACAACCTCAAAATTCCATATCGCATTGTTAATCCTATCATGTACACTTGTGCTACTATTCCATCATTGAAATCATACTGAAGAACCCACAATAACTTGGGACAAAATCTCATAAATAAAAATTATTTTTATGCAAATAATCTGCATTTCATACAAGTAACAAATATAGTTATAATATTAAATTAGAAGCCAGTTTAATTTGAATCATTTGTGTATACAGTGGTACCTTGGATTGCGAGTGTTTTGCAAGATGAACAAAAATTTTTAATAAATTTTAACTTGATAAACGAGCGAGGTCTTGCAATAATACGTTTTGTGTGCCGAGTCATGTGATCACAAGCCACTCGGGATTGTGGGTAATTGTCTCGTATGCTCGGTCTCAGTTGGCATACCTCATTCATATAGTCAGCATTCGTGCTAGCGTTGTAACCACACATGTGTGCATAAAGCATTTTTTTATTTTGTGTCCAAATGTAGTGACTGTTTTTTATTAACTGTACTACAACAATGGCCCCCAGTGAAGAAAAGGGTTGGAAAGGAAGGCGTTAAGAAGAAGGAGATGATTATGGTGGAAGTTAAGAAGGAAATCATCGGGAAGCACGAACAAAGTATGCAAGTGGCCGCCATCGCAAGATTTTATAAGAAGTCAACATCAACAATTTGCATAGTATTAAAGAAGAAAGAACTAAGGGGGCTAGATGTATCAAAGAGTATCAAAGCAACAGCCACGTATTCTGGAAGATGTAGAAAAGTTGCTTTTGGTGTGGATAAACGAGAAGCAACTATCAGGTGATACTGTGACCAAGAACTTGATCTGTGAAAAGGCAAAGGCCTTATACATCGACCTCTTAAGTAAACTGCCAGGTACGTCTACAGAAAACGAAGAAGGCTTCAAGGTGAGCAGGAGATGGTTTGATAACTTTAAGAGGAGAAGTGGCATCCAGTGTTGTGAGGCACAGAGAGGCTGCGAGTTCTCGGACGCAAAGGCAGCTGAAGCGTTCGTTGCCGAGTTCCAGAAGCTCATGGTTTCCGAGTATTACCTGTCGCAGCAAGTTTTATAATTGCGATGAGACAGGGCTTTTTAGGAAAAAGATGGGAAAAATGTGGAAATGATTTTTCCAAATCATTTCCACATCGTAAACTGCATCAAGATCATCGATAAAGCCTGGGATGGGGTCACCAAGAGAAGCATTAATTCTGCTTGGAAAAAACTGTGGTCTGATTGTGTCAAGGGGGTTTTGCTCATGAACAGGAGCTGCCAGTTGTCGATGAAATTGTGTCCTTGGAGAAGACCATGGGACTGGAGGTGAATGAGGATGACATTCAAGAGCTGGTGGAGGAACATGGCCAGGAGTTTACCATCGACGAACTGATGGATCTGCATCGCGAGCAACAGCAAGAGGTTATGGAGGAGATCTCGTCTGAGGAGGAGGAGAAAAAGACGGAGACATCCCTCTCTTCAAATGAGATTAGGGAGGTGTGTAAAATGTGGGAAACAGTGCAAAATTTTGTAGAAAAGCACCACCCGAGTAAGGCTGTGGCAGTGCGAGCGATGAATCTGTTTAATGACAATGCAATGTCATATTTCCATGAAATCCTCAAAAGGAGGCAAAAGCAAGTGTCATTGGATAGGTTTCTTGTTAAAGTTGCACAAAAAGAAAAAGAGTCAACAGATAGCAGTGATTCCGTTAGTGACAATGAAAGTCGTCCTACCCAATACAATTACTGTAATATATAATTGTAATGTAATTAATAAATTCGATTACTTTATGTATACAGTATTACATTTAAATACATAATAAAAATATAAAAAGGTATACATATATAAGGGTATATGAAGGTATATGTATTTTGTATTAATCATTTTTATATGAATATTTTTGAGTTTTGGAACAAATCATCTGAGTTTCCATTATTTCTTATGGGGAAATTCGCATTGATATACGAGTGCTTTGGATTACAAGCACGTTTCCAGAACGAATTATGCTCGCAAACCAAGGTACCATTGTATTAGTATTCAGCTTTGCATTTGTATTAGTTAGTCTGCCCACAAACTTAGCTTTCAGGGCTATGCATCACTATCTTGATGGAGGTAATTGAGAATCTCTGGTTTTTAAGTGCTTTAGAATATATGCTGTTAGGAATAAAAATACCTAAGTCTAAGATCTGCAATATTAGTAATTTTATAAGCACAGGTGAAATTTGGAATTCACGCCAAACAAAGTTTATCTGTGTTTCATGTTAATACGTTTGCAAATAAATAAATAAATAAATAAAATAAAATAAAATAAAAACAAAACTGATATAAAATAAATAAAACTATGGGATATGTTTATATGTTGTTGTTTTTTTATTTCTAAATATACAATTAATATGCATGTACTGTATTATTATTGAGGTTAGGAATATGATTTTTTATTTTTTATTTTTTTTTTTTATGCAGTACTTTGCATGCTTGGCAATTATTAAAAAACTATTATGAAGTTCAGTGAGATAAGACAACCTGTAAATTCGTACAATTAGATTAAGTACTTTATATCATATAAATCAAATGTACTGAAATGAACACCAAAGAAGCTTTCACTTCCTGACCTTTACTTGCAACAATCACTGGATAGTAAAAAAAGCAAGAAAATTTTTTTTTAACAAATTACACTATTTTTCAAAATGGTTAAAGCAATAAAAGCATCAACATATCTCAGGCAGGCTAAGGTATTTTGTAACTAAATTACAGCCCATTCCTTCCCCCAATTAAAGATTTAATATCTAATCCCAAATTTGTGTGTGTATAATCAGTACCTTCAATCTTATTTGAGTTTTTCAATTAAAGTGAAACCTAACAGTTATGTGAATTCTACAAAATTCTAGCACATAAATATACCATTATACAATTTCTAATTCCAGCCTACTGTATTATATATTGTGATGACGGAAACAAAACTAAAAATACTAGCTATGGATATATGTACAGATGAGAGACGAAATGAACATTTCCAAACCCTACTTTTTACAATAAAATTATCAAACTTTTAAATTGTATAAATACATTCAGAGCATAATTTATCCTGCAATTACAAAAAGTAACACTTCTGTAGTAGATTCCAAAATATTCCACAAGATATAAACAATTTGGAATAAATAAATACTCAATCTTTATAAAGGATATTAAATATTTCATTAAAAGATACACCTTTATACAAATAGTATCTACAAAAATTAGAACTTTCTCTCACTCTCTTACTTAGGACTACTAGCTTTGTTATTTCTCTCTCTCTCTTTCTTCCTCTTGTTCCATTTCATAAAATTTAGATGTTGCACAAATGTAACACCTCTGGTGCTTATGAACAGGAACAAAGAGGAGAAAAATTCTGTTGTAATTTAAAGTCGTTAAAATAATCAATTATTTATTTAAATATAATTTTTTAATATGTTGAGAATAAAAAGTACATATAAGCTTAATAATGTCTAGCACATAAAAGTCTATGCCATCAATAATGCAGAATCATGTGTGTGTTGCAAGCATGCATTTCAAAAGACAGGTCTATAATTTTAAAACAAATGAAAATACCAGACCTGTCTTTTCATGCTGACCTGCTTTGAAAAATTTGCCTTCTCGTTTTACACAAACATAAATAAAATCAATAAACTAAATATAATAATCACCTCATTTCTTTTGCTAAGATAACATTTTAGTTGGTTTGTTTAATTTAAAAGTATTTACAATGACATCTTCAAGAAATTGTTAAGCTCCCCATCCTGCAATGAACACCACATCCAACAAAGGGAAAAAAAAACATTTTCCTGCAAATCATCTCTTACACGAAAATTTTTAAGTCAAAATATGTGAAATGAAATAAAAATGTGGCTAAGGAAATAAGATAAGAAAAAATGTGACAAAACTTGTCTTCTCATCTTTTATGTGCACATTTCAAAATCTGCACCTAAATCTATCATCACAACATTTAAAAATTAAAAATTTTAAAACTAATAACTTTAGTAAATATTTCAATATTTAAAAATGTAAAATTAAAAAGGTCACAGTTTTATAATAAACTGAAGCTAAGTTAATGAAAGCAGAAATTACATAAAATTATATACAATACTGAAATAGTGGCTTCCTCCAACTGCAATTATAGTGTGAATTCACATAAATAATATACTAATATAGAAGAGAACTCATTCAAAAATCTTGACTACAATTCATATGACATCAAAGAGAAATTACTTGTTTTTCACTTCGATAAATATCTGAGTAAAAACAGTTCTTTGAAATAATACAGTTTTAGTCCCATTCCAGAAAAAATGTTTCACACTTTTACTTGCAGCTTTTAATATATGACTAATTTTAGTGAAATTAATACAATTATTTCAGAGAGGAAACAGTGCTTAAAGAAAATCAATAGCAATGCATTTTTTCTCTAAAAGAATTCCTTCTACTGTCTCAGCTACAAAGTTTAAGGGAAGCTAAACTAGGTGGCCACTGTAGGTTCACAACTGGCCATAAAAGTTAAATCTGTTTTAAGATAAATTATTTAACTTCTATTACTGCATATTTATAGAATGGTCAATAAAAATTAATGGGAGATTATATAAGTTCTTTGCATCCTATTATACAAAAGCAGATGAGTTCAGATATAAGATATTATACTTTAATTTACTCTTTTGCAATAAAATCGTTGAAAATTAACAAATTTACTGTTCCAGTAAAAATTATAACTGATTATTTTAACAAGAGCATCCATTTTCAGTTTCATTAGTGTACCTTTAGCAATTAGTTTAAGCAACTCAAATATAATGGGTTTCTAAATATTCATACACTGTTTATTTCAAATATCTGCATAAAAGAGTACTTAAAGATAAATAATATATATGGTCTACAAATGCCTTTCCCACTGAACAAGTAGGATTGTACTGTTTTTTTCTTTGCATACTTTGTATATTGCAATGAAAATTAATCAAAGCAGTAATTAATTAGAGGAAAAAAAGAATTTTTTTTCGATACTTGGATATATAATTCAGAATTAATGTTAACATTATTTTAACTGAGTATCTCAGTCATTATGAAGTGAAAATTATTTTGCAAGTAAAGGAGGTTAACATAATTAATTGAATTCTATAAACTATATGACATGCTAACCATGTTTCAATAAAGCACAAAAGCCAATGTTCCTGTGGTCTTATAATTTTTTTTTTTTTTTTTAATTAAGTAACAGTGATGATCAGTACTTAAAGAAACATTTTCCCAGGGCTATTAGAAGTTTTATACAATTTCTGTTAGGTAGGTTAAGTTGAGAAGGACTTCTAAGTTTTCTTTATAAAAGTTTCATTCATTCTTCTTCTCGTGTGTTAGACTCAGTGGCCTGTTCACAGCCAAGTAACTTGGCTTCTCAGAAACCTATTTAATGCTATGATAAGTCAGTTAACCTTATCTGCATAGTACACTACATCAATAAGATTAGCTGTTATATTATGGGATAAGAAACCTTTTCATCTTCATAATGAGACCAGCTAACTCACATTTAGCTGAAAAATGTCTTTATTAAGGTTCTTTGCATCCTAGATGGGATGTGAACTCAGGTCTTTCCAACCCAAGAGAATCATCAATACTAACTGAGCTAGGCTAAAAGGTATTTCACATAAAAACTTAATGCCATGTAAGATTTTATTCTTTTTCTATAAGATGAGTAGGTTTTCTCGAAAAGATGTTGTGAATATTCTGGCTGATTATAGTGAATGAATTCTCTATATTCTTCTATATGCTAATTTCTTATAAATCTTCCACTTTGACCAAAATAAGCAGGGCACATGAGCATGAAATGCAGGAACCACCTGGAAAAGACAGTGCATGTTGTTTGTCTTGGACAGATGCAACGAGTGAAGATACTTTTAGTACTGATTGTACTAAATTTTGTACTTTTTCCATTCCATAGAATTCTAGATATACTCTGCAGCATCATTAACATAAGGATTTGAGATATGTTGAATCATGAAGTTACGGGTGTCTAACAGTTGTTTAAAAATCCCTTGCACAATTTCTGACTTATTTGATTCAGGTTAGGTACTTTCTGTGAGCAAGCTTCAAAAGAGCAAAGGTTGTGGGCTCTAGCCAGAAGGTGATAATCCCCAACTCCTGTCTGGTGTGAGTATAATGATGTGACATGAAGATAAAAGCCTGTGGGTTTTCTTCTTTTATACCATAAATCACAGACTGTCTCATAATAAGGGTATTAAAGATGGAAAACTACAATCAGTTCCAGATTCTAAAGTAAGCTATCCCCTCAAATGAATCAAACTGATGTTTTGAAGAAAATTAAACACAGTAGATGATGTTTGTACCACTGTCTCTGTACACAAAAAAAAGTACACACAGAGAGATAGTGGCATATGTTGAATAGAAGAGTTGGCCAATGTGAATTTATGGCCAAACTTTCTATAAATTTTGTTTCTAAAAGAAAAACAGCCAGAATTAATAACATAACCAAATAATTTTACAAAGTCAGGAGAAAATTCCATATGTAGCTGGCCTGCTGTCTATTTTAGCGAGACATTTGTAAATGCATGATTGACACTAACCAATCAATGAAGAGGAAATAAGTTTAGAAAACTGACAAATATGGCAAACAGTTCTTCACCACAATCCTTCCTTGTGCACTTTTGGAAGGCCATATATCCTAGGTAGTTTTATCATGTTATATTTTAAATTTGTTTTGTCTGAATCCCAAGTAGGTACTTAATGAAGTAATTTATTAATGTTATTGGATATGACTTTTCATGGATTCATAGTCTCTGCACATATCTTTTAAGAGTAATGAAAGTTTGTGGTGATATTTATTGCTATCTTGAACAACAGCTTTCTCTTATCTGCACAAGTAGTTTCCATATTCAAATTTTTCTTCTCAGACAATGTCTTACATTCAGAGTAATATTTCGAAGTAGTAGCAATAGTAGTCATAACATAAATCCTAATGAAAGCTAGTACTTGTGCCATCACATTTCTCATATTGTTAGTGTACAGAAGCCAATTAATTGTATTACCTCTTTAATTGCCAAATTTAGATAATGACCAAGACAAAAGATTTGCAAAAGTGAATTAGTTTATTTATCATTAACAGAAAAACTAATTTCCACTGGAATGTGTTAAAACAATGCTTTATTTAGAGGAAAAAAAAAGTTGTCTATTAGGTCTGTGTTTTCTGAAGATCATAGTTTAAAATATACCATATATTCAGTGGATTTTCAGATATTGCAATACAATACTGATGACTAAAACAACTGAGTTATCAGATTACATTACTTTAGGTTGGCGATGAATTTTATCGCCCTGCTTAATGGAGGCCTGAAGTGGTTGGAAAAGTTACATTATCTCTAGAGCACGATTTCAGGACTATATAAAAAATATCGATAGCCTGGTGCTAATTTATTATACATACTTCTATTACATCGTTCAACTGATTTTGATCAAATATTGCTGTTTCTGACATTGCTTATAATCCTATGAAATATTTGCCTTAAGGGAAATAACTTCTCCTATTGTTTTGAACATCTTTAGCCAAACTTGGAATATAGGTGTTTCTTATATAGTATCTGACAATTTGCGCAGAAATGAACAAAATGGAAGGAGGTTGGGTTGTTAAGAAATCAAAAAATGTTATATGTAAATTGCACTGTACAACTGATTCACATTAGTTATTTCTTAACTGCTTCTCCTATTTCAATTAAAAGCATTAAATAATATCTCCTGAAAAACATCCCATCCAGTGACTGCCCATGAAGTTTTAAGTGGGGGTGCTGCCTAATCAAAATAATTTAAAAAAAATTATTTTTTTTCCTAATCAGTAACCAATTTGTTAAGAAATAAATCTACAGATTTATTTATTAATAAATTGGTTACTAATTAGGAAAAAAATAATTTTTTTAAAATTATTTTGTATGGGCAGCACCACCCACTTAAAACCTCACGGGCCGCCACTGATCCCATCACAAAAAAATAATGTGAGGAATACATTAGAATGCAAAAATAAGGAGCTGAGATATACAACCTAATATCTTAAATGCCTGGATTAATTTTGCCTCCCCAGTTAGCTGAGTGGATGTCTTTAGGTGAGATTAATTTTTTTGCTTGGTGTAAGAAACTACCCTACTTATCAGAGGCCTAAAGTGGCTTGAAAAGTTCCAAGTTTGGTTTTGAAAGCAAGCTTTCTGGAGTACCCACAGCATTAATGTATGACAGATCTACAATTTTTTATGGGTGAGATTAAGATTTAATAGTTTTTTTACTTGACTTAATGTAATGTAAAATATATGCTCTAACAAGCGGAACAAACCAGTTGTTTTTCCTGTTAATTTAAAGTCAGCATATACTTAATTATTTACTTTGTGATGTGATCTCGGTTATTTTAGTTTGTTTTATATTAATTTTTCAGGAAATTCAGATTTTAAAAAAATTCTAAGCACAATAACACACACATGCCATTCACTATATTAGTTAACCTTAAAGCAAATCCAGCCACAAGAGTTCTTAAATCAGATTAATGGACAAACATATTACAGGTACACCACTGATTTTCTAGTAATGAATGATCCTGCGCCTCCTTTAGTTCAGACAAAATTACCAGGGTGAACTTGAAATTCCCACACCTAACTAGTTAACTGGACTGCCACAAATGCATTGTGCATGTGCCTGCTTGCTTAATTATTTAAGCAAGAGCTTCTAGGTTCACAGTGGTGATGTTAAGTCAAGCAGAAGGCCTTATCCACTGGCTCTTTATAATTTACACTAATGCAGTTATCATTTTAATATCTTAACATTACATTTCATATTTAAATTTTTAGTCATCCATAGTGCTTTAGAGATGTGCAACAAGTATAATTAGTAGTGTACTGATAAGCTATTATTATGCGACCTCTATCTCAAGCAAAATGGCTAATCTAGCATGCTCTGGAATTAAGGGTGCCAGAAAATTGGTGGTATACCTGTTTTATTTATTTGACTTTGAGATGAATTATATTAACCAGAGTAGGACTAAAGTTTTAAGAGTTTTGTTGACTTTGCTATTCGACCTGTACATGGTTAGGGTCACAGGCGCTTGCAACAGAAGAAGAGATAGAAATAAACCAACTAGACACTAAAATCAAAACATCATATTTCACTTATATATAATAATATAAATGGCACTGATATAACAGTGGATTACTCCTTGTATACACTTATCACTCTCATATGCCAGCCACCTGTTATCATCAACCTGGGTGGCCAAGTGGATATAGTATCTCTGCTCTTTTTGACTGGAAAAGCTGTGGATTCAAATCCCACTATGGCACAGATGTTTGTGAATGTCTTCAGTTTAGGAAGTATATGATTTTCAACGTTAGTTGTTAAGACTGCTATTGTGCTCATTGAAGAAAGTTTGAAGCTGCTTGAAAGATTTTCTTGTTTGGTCTCTGGAGTAGATTTTCAAATTATCTAAACATTGACACAATTACTGATATACAACAGGTTTACAATCTTTTGCAGGTGGTGGGATGCATATAAAAATTAAGGATTCAGACATACTGGCAGCTTCTTAGAACTGATTACAAAGGAAAGACTCTCTGGTTTCAATCTGTTATACAAGAAATGTTCATAAGGACTTTTCAGTGACTGAAGATAAATCAGTCAGAGGTGGCAGGTTTTTTTAACTCCTAAAAACAAACTAGCTGAAAAAAATAAACACTGACAAACACAGAAGGCTATGGAGATAAGATATTTCTAGATGGCCAAATTACTGGCTGTAACATTATAATGGATTATTATGACACCGTTATTTCAAAGATCCTTATTTACTGCACAAAAATCTCATCTCAGAGAAACTTAACATCACGATTTAGCTGTATTGTGCAACAAACACATTGACAATTGGGATAGTGTTTCTATCAAGCCACCAGAGTGCACATGTGGAGATCTACTGAAAGTCACCAAAATTTAGCGAGTTTCTGAATCTAAGGGAAACCTTGTAATTCTATCGTTGTTAGTTTATGAACTACGTAATTTTATCATTGGTAGTACTGCTGGACACTCTGTCTACATCCTGATGTTTTTCCCTGTATAAGGCATCCATTTGTCATTTGTAGAAGCCTTCAAGAATTTATTGCATTTTTTTTTTAAATATATATATTATATTAACTCAGGAAGAGATACAATCCAACAAAATAGTTGATATATGTCATTAGATAACATGTTAAACTCATACTATACAGTTTACTGATTTGTCTCAGAATCGATATAAAATCTTGTTTACACAGTGAACAAACATATAGACCAATTTAGATGGTACATTGTGAACATTGGCAATGGATAACTCTTTGAGATAGTTCACAAAATATGAAATATCATGTAGAGATGTTGAATACAAACTGTTGCTGATGAAAACAGTTTAGATAACTGAATGGGGAAACTCTGTAACTCCATCTATTTTTAATAAAGTACTACAATGAAGACAAGTGGGAACTCTATGAATTTATTAAATCTTTGCAACTGGATTCAAACTAGTATCCTCAACAACACAAAAGCACTTATCAGACACACAAGGCTCTACAAAAATACAATTGGAACAATTCAAAACTGCAATAGAAAAAGCACCTTTGAAAGAGGCGCTGCCAACTCCAATAACAACCTTTCATTTTTATGCCTTATGTAATATTATTTTTTGTTTTCTTCCATATGATCCTGTGTGAAAGGGTGTCCAAAGTGAGGATGGTATGACAAGATCACAATTGCTATAATGATGTTAGTGTATATAGTTCTTATGTTATCTTTATACACCTGGATTTATCAGAGGATGAAGGTTTGTCTTTAGATAGCAGATAAAGATTGCTATTTTGAGGCTTCAATGTTATATTTATGTAGCAATTTTGCTACCCTTCCTTTATAATTTCCCCAAGTATAAGGGATAAGAATAATTTTATATGATCTTGTCTTTCAGTGGAGTATAATAACTGAAAATAGACAAAATAAATAAAATTATAAAAGCACACCAAGATAAAGATGATGAAGTGGATAACATCAAATAATTATCAGGAAAACATACTTAAGTGAACCGGACCATTATCTGATTTTTATCAGATTTTTTTGAGAAAGTGCAGTTTATTAAGATATTTCTTTCTTTAAATGATGAGTAATAAATTATCTACTTCCATTGAGTTTGGTTTGTTGGAATTAGAGATGAAGCAACGTTAAAGCCATGAGAATAGTATATTATGTCTGTTCATGGTGTGCTTGTTAGCTGGTTTGGCTGTTTTGTGGGATGAAAAAAAAAAAGATGAATCTCAAAGTTTTTAGGAAGACAACCTTATTGCTTTTGTATGAGTCTGGTTTACTCACTTTTCTGAAAAGTCCTTATAAAGATTTCTGACATCCTAGATATGATTTGAACCCAGATGGGCAAATGCTGTGATACCTACAAGGTATCCAATGACTCATTGAGGGAGGGCACCTACTCTACAACTCTCAGTCTCCACCACTACATCTACACATCTGCCTCATCTACTGCCTGCCACCACCACCACCACTAGTATTTTCAAAGACAATCACAAACATCCATGCCCAATGCTGGATTTGAACCTGCAGCCTTTTGGCCAGAGAGCAGATATGCTAACCACTCGGCCAACCAAGTCAGCAGGGGAGGAGGTAATTCTACTGGAATATGGTAGTTATGCTGGAATGGGTGAGTGACTTAAGTACATGGTTCCTGTTAAACAGTGACTCAGTTGTAGTTTGCATGCCTTACAACTGCCATTAGATAAGGGGTCTCTCTCTCTCTACAGAGTACTACCAGATTTAAGTGAATAACTATTCTTGTTTATTTATGATAAAGCACCAGTGAAGGCTAAACATGTCAGGGTGAGAGAACTCAGAATCTTTAAAGCTTTTGTCTAGGGATGTTAAATCACATTTAGCCTCTGATTTAAATGCTTTTAATAAATAACATATTTTGATATTAGCTAGATTTGCCTAAAGAACCTTTCTGCATGACAATTATGCTAATCCCTAGCAAGAGATTCTCATTAGTGCCAAATGTTAGTGAATTATTATATTTCAATTAATGTCTAATAATTAGAAATATCTGCATAGAAATACCTCCCATTTTACCTTATGAATAAACAAACATATCTATATAAGATATTATGCCAAAATAATATTTGATTTAATAAATGATTACCAATCGATATGCATGTTTTTTAAATATAGTTAATATTTTTAGATTTGTAGACATTCAGAAGGGGAAAAAATAAATACTGTGCTATTGTTATAACTCAATTATTTTAGTCTATCCAATTTGTAATTAATGCAATGTATCTTTCAGTACATATTTAACACTTCATTTCATATGATGCAATCCATTACAAATTTACTGCAATTGGAATAATTAAACAAAATAAAAACTTTAAATAACTCAGATATAAACTAATAAAAATTCATAGCTAAGAAGATAAATATATGACTTAGTCAGCTACTCTTCTGAAGAATTATTCAATTATGATTTCATCATATATATTTGTAATGTGCTAAGACTTATATTTGGTCCAACATAAAAATAAAAAGTATTTAGTGCATTAATAAAAGAGAGAAAGTATACACAATTTCACATATTAAGAATGAGTATGCACACACTTGCAATGATTTTTAAAATTTACATAAAAATAAATAATTTTATTATCTTAATGCCTTGAATCTTAACTTAAAAATAAATTACTTTTTTTTAAAACTGCCTTTTACATCAAGAATGCTAAAAAATATAAAGTATATTTGTAAAATTTACAAAGCATATGACAACTATAGAAATTAATATTCCTGTAGTTATATATTCCTATTTATTTTATATATAGAAAACAAATAAGTTAAATCAAATTTTAAAACTATTTGTTCAATTCTTTAAACACAAAATAAAGTCAATAATTTAGCCCTCCTTCTCATCCCCCCCATCATCACACACATTACATTATTTTCATAATTAAAAGTGGAAATGCTATTATTCCTCATTATTCTGGTTTGGTATATAAATATTTCTGCCATTTATTATAAACAATGCTATATTAAAGTGCCAGTTCATACCAAGAATTTTAGAAAAGATGACTTTCATTTGCAAATTCATTTTGTTTTTAATCAGTGTAAAAGAAACCATATTATGAAATCCTAAAGAAAGAAATGTATATTAAAAAAAAAAACCTAAAAAAACATTTAATCACCGTACTAATGTTAACTGGAGGATAATTGTTCTTCCAATTATATCTTGAATAAAAATAATTTCTACCATTTGCTTTCCCAGAACAAAATGCATAGCATATTCAAATTACAGTTAATATTTGAAAACAGCAATAGCAATAAAAAAGACAAGTTTTGTTAATCTACTACATGAGGATTACAGACTCAATATTTGTATTGTTTATAAAATATTATGAAATACGACATCAGTAGTCCTGTCTATAAGGAATATGGCTGCTGAAAAAAAAAGCATTTCAGTTTTCTATTTCATTATAAATTGTAGGGTAAAAGGCAGTGAATTCTTATAGCTTGAGTTACCTGATTACCAATATGCGGCATTGTTTCATATTTACAATATATAACTGACAATTACAGGTATGATTACAGTACAAATTTCACAGCACTGCCACAACACATAATTAAAAGAAAAAATACACCAGTTATCTGTATCAGAAAATACAGTTGTTTTTTTTTTGAGGTCACATGGTACAATTGTTTTATTTTTCTAAAATTTTTAAATTAAAAATAAATCGGTCATCTAGGTTTTTTGTATAAAAAAATGTTATCGCCTTTTGTCAAACATGTCTGTTCCCTATCAACATGGAATCTGATTTCTAACACCCACGGAACCATATCATATCACAAAAGGTCTGGGAGTTGAAACAAACAAGAAAAAATTTATGATACCTTCATTTTCCGGATACGGTGACGCGCTCTAGTACAGTGGGTAAGTGACATATTATGAGAAGCAACCAGTCGACAATTGGCAAGGGCTTCTCCTGTCCAGGAACTTACTCGATGATGTGGACGCACATGTTTAAGTGGCACATGAGAACTCTCAGCAACATCATCTTCTGGAGGAATTTTTCTTTTAACACCAAGCACTATACTACTATTATCTCTAACTCTTTGATATGGAATCTCTTTCCAGTACCTCCTTGCTTCTTTATTTTCAATATCTCCTATTGAGGCAGAACCAGATGTCCGTGTGTCAAAAGGTTCTGTTTCTGTGTTATGATCCCCATCAATATTTACAATACGTGGTTTTGAGCACTCTTTAAGTAACTCTGATGATGACAATGCCCTTGAATCATGACTGTGCTTTAAAACTTTTTCTCTATCTGTGTCACCAGTAGTATTTGGTCTTTGAATTTCTGACAGCTGCTGCTCACTTCTGATTTCTTGTACATAAAATCTTCTGTCTCTTTCTGTACGACAACAAGGAGAACATAAATCACAGTTATCTCCACGTGTAAGCTTCATGCATTCTTTTCCTCTAGTACTTGTCTGATGGTCACTTACTCCTAATGGAGGATCGTTACTATGATGGGAGGAGTCACTTAATGATTTGTTACAGCAGGTTATTTTGAGATGTGTATAAGGAGGACTTGTTCTGCCACTAACTTTTGTATAACAGGGAGAAGATAATGAGCTGTTTTGACTATCTCGGGAAATCACCTTTTTCACAATCACTTTTCTGGGAGAGAGCACCACTGGTTTTGGAAGTAAACTACTTCTAACATCTAATGCACTGCCAGATTTCTTCTTTTCTTTCAGGATACCAAACATATAAGATTCTTCTGGATTTTTACCATGCTCAATAATTCCAGTCCTCTTTAATAGCTTACTTTCAAGAGCATCATTCTGACCTACAAAAAAAATCTGAATGTGAGAAATCTTTTCAACAATTAAGTGATACAAATCCATGATTTGTAATGAATTATAATAATATTTGTCTCATTTTTCATTGTGTATATATATTCTGGGTGTGTGTGAAACAAACAAAATGGATGAGTAATGTGCAGTCACTATTCTATAACAGCCAAGTATCAAAATGTTTTTTATCCCCACCATAATTCCTTTGAAAAATTATCAATTATTTAGCTTTTAGATGTCATATGTTTACAACAGGTTTATTTTAGTTTTAGAATAAGGCCAAGTTTCATGTAATATAATTATTACAGTCAGCTCTCTATAGGAAACTCACAGGAATCAGAGAAATGGTTCTCCTATAGTGAAAAGTTTCACTCATTTTAAAATAATATGGATACTATGGGACTTTGGCTAAAACCCTTTAAGAAGTTTTGTCACTACAACAATGAGCAAGTTCATTATTAGGTTTACTATAGAGAAACATGCAGTAAGTAAATGGCAGATGGCCTATCAAAAAAGAAAAATGTAGTAAAGCTATCATTAACCTTTTCACTGCTGAAATAGCAGAAGCCATCCAAACTCCGTGCTATATTATTTTCAGAATTTTCTTTTATTTCAAACTGAAAACTAATATGCAAAACTGGGGCTATTTGTTTTCACATCAGGACTAACCAAAACTGTGAGACTCAGAAATTATGTTTTACTGAAATCTTGGTCATTATTTTGATACAATAATTACCATTCAGCACAACCTCCACCAGCCTTTCAAAATTTATTAGCCACACACACACTCTTAATTTTCTTCTCTTCAAGCAAGGTACAGAAACATGTGGCAATACACAGGATTTGTGAGAGAGAGAGAGAGAGAGAGAGAGAGGGGGATAGTCACTAGGCAATGGAAACACATTTTGGTGGTTACTCTCAGTGCAGGAAAGTTTTTAAAATTTTTTCTTACGAAAGTTGGTTGAAAATCTATATTATGTTTTTACTCTGAACAATGTGTGAGAATTCAGAATTATTATGCCCATGGGACAAAAAATGAACTCTCTGTACACCATTTGAAGGCCTTATCACACATTCACAAAACTCAACATGTCTGACTTGTCAACTGCTCCAGTATTCTTATTGTATTATATTATATAATGAGGCTTCAATAATTAGAATTAGTGCTAAATGAAGCCTCACTGTGTATTCTATTACATAGTGAAGCTTCAATTATTGGCTGATTAATCTGCCTATTTCTTTCCTGGTGATTTCATGAAATTTACATGCAATCAGCATGCACATTTCCTGCTATATTTTACTATCCCTCAGACCATGCAAAAGCTAGATTTCCTTTGGTATCTGTACCGGTACAAATATTTTCCTTTGGATAGCAAATATATATAGAGAAATGCTTGAGTTGATGTGAATTATATTCTTAACAGATGTCAAGAACATGCTCAAAAAGTTCAAATGTGTTTTAAAAGTTGTTCTGGTGGACGTTTTCTTTTTTTAATGTAAATTAATGCTTGAAAATACTGAAGCCCAACATTTAAACCATTTTTGAAGTGGCATAGCTCAACTTAGCAGTGAAAAGGCTAAAAGCAGATAAACAAGAGTTATAGAAACTTTCAGAAGAATTCAAAACATAAATACAGTTAGACCATGTTAATGCTCAGGATACGTTCTTAGAATTAGTGCTAAACAGGCATTACATAAATAAGGAATGGTGAAAACACAAACATGAATAGAATGGTATTGAATTTTTATTCAACAATATTATTATATATAAAATTATATAATGTATTTATAGGTTTACATTTTAGATGAATGACTAGGCTGAGTACCTTCTAAGAGCTCTGGGATTTTGAAGATGTAGCAAAAGGGGGGGGGTCAATTGCCGTTTTCCTTTTTAGTTCAAAAAGGATCTCTCAGTATAGAAGGTATTGCTTCCATAACTTCCTGCATAACAGGGCCAATCATAATACAAATCATGTTTCTTGTCTTTTTCATTATTATTAATTGACTTAAAGGCATGCGATGTCGAGTGTGATCATCCACTCATATAATCCCCCCCCCCTCCGTTTCTTCAAGAATATGGCTTCTTGAGCAGGTTTCCTTTGTTGCTAAAAATTTGAGGTTGTGTCTATATTTTTCAATTTTCATAATTATTCTTATAGTAGGCATTGCTAAGTTAAAGAAGCGCCCTTTTCAACTCTACATTCATCTGCTTCTAACTGCATTAAAACTTGCAATTTTATATCCAGGGAAATGATCTTTTTTTTTTGCATCTTTGATTTTTCACTTGCACTATTTTTTCTAGAAAAGTGCAAGAAAATAATATTTATTTTCTTTTCTAGAAATTTATTTTCTAGAAGTAAATAAAAATTTATTTCTAGAAAATAAGTAATAAATAATAAAATAGGCAAACAGTGAAAAGTCAGCTACTGGAACAAGCTGAAACTCAACATCTAAAAGAAGAATAAACCCAACATCAGAAGAACTAAAGATAGGAACAATCAATATAAAGGAGTATTAATGGAAAGGAAATCTAACTTGCAGAAACATTGGAAAAATATGTGGACACAATTGGCATTACTGAGACAAAGAAGACAAAAACAAGCGAGATATTACTGAATAATAAGTATAGGATGCTATTTCCAAGCAAATGATCAAGGAAAGGAAGGAGTAGCGATAGCATTTAACACAATCATGAAGATAAACTCTTGACTAGAAGGCAGTTTCAATCATATAGTCAAGATTGCAATGCAACTCAGAGCACAATTGCACTGCTAAAATGAAACATTGACAGTTGAGGATAAGGAAGTCATTTGGCCCCTTTACAAGGCCTCAAGATGACCTCACTTGAACTATTGTGTGTAGATCATAATGGAGGGTAAAGAGAGATGATGAGAGATAGATTTTTCTCTCATGGTATGCTGTCTACAACTGGAATGGATTGCCTTTATAGGTTGCGAGTGCAGGAAGTGTGAATGGATTGAAGAAAAGAATGATAGGTAGGGTACGTGATATGTGACCTTTCTCTTGATGAGTCCCCGACTTCATGGAAGTCTCTTGTAATACTACTACTAATACAAAAAATTATAAAAATTAAGAAAAATAATCCTTGGCTTATTTACAGTACTAATTACTATAGGTTTCAACATTTCACAGATGGGGTGGGAGCCACAAAACCACTTAACTCTCAACAATGATGAAATGTAGGATTACAGTTGGTCTGCCTACACATAGCATTTGTGTATGCTATAGATTTTGTGACCTCTTGTATGTGTGTGTGTGTAGGATACACACACACACACACACACGAGGTCACAACTTAGGCAGCTTAGAAACCTTATACTGTACGTGTTATCTGTGCTATCTGCTAGGGTTGTACAATGCACGTTTCTTCTGGCTATTTCGCTTCTTTTGCATGAGGAAAAATCTTGCCACCCCATATGAAATCAGATAACTCATCTTCAGTAGAAAAGGCCTGATAAAAGGTTCGCGTCCTAGATGGAAATTTGAACCTACATTGTTCCAGCCAAAGTGCATTGTTTATATCCTGTATTTTTCTAGTTTTTCTAGAGTTGTTTCTAGTGATTACCTAAATATTTGTTTGCGGTCATTATGAATGCTACACTAATGGGCAATTATTTTCTATGAAACTTAAGACCAGATACAGTCAATTCTCACTACAGAAAACAATGTTATAGCAAACTACCATAAAGTACCAATAGCCCCACAACATGAAAGCTATGCTAAAAAATTTCACAATTGCAAATCTACTATAACTCACCATTCCTTTAGATCCTATGAGTCTGCTAAAGTGAGAATTGACTATAGTAAATGTGTTTAATAGTTCTAAATCTCATATTTATTTTTACACTATTACGAGCAGTCAAGCATGACTGTTTTAATATACTATTTCAACAGTTGTTAAATAGTTATTTGCATGGATGTCAATTATGTAAAAATAATGCATGTGCACAATTTGCACATGTTACTATATTGAATTCTAAAATAAGTGTTAAAATGTATTCTGCAAAAATAACTGAAGAAATTACAACTTTCCATAAGTATATACCTATATACAGCTCTGTATTTGAGGCATCCTCACGCTGCCTTAATTTCTGAATCACCCTTTGTCGAAAAAGCGCTTCTGGAGAAGTACCTGATGAAAATTTAAAATATATCATATTGTAAACACATTTAATTATTTTTATTTTCTTTGATGTTCTCATAAAGTGCAACCAAATACATAAACATATTTCATATTTAATGCAGAGTCTAGGACAGTTATTTAATCTTTATCAGATATATATCTTAAATTTTACATTCTCCTAACATTAAAGAAATAATCCTATTTTATTTATTTCATTATTAAGAACTGTTATTAGACAATACTCAAAGTAGTCTGTATTCTGAAGACATTACCATGCTGCTTTTAGTAGCAGTCATTCAGATAATATATAACTGACTGCTGATCACCTTCAAAGCATCAACACTGAATTATAATTAAGAATTTCGCTGATGATATGGAATTGCTAAACAAGATGTATAAGCATTTTGTATAACAGAACATATCACATATTTGATATCTTAAACACAGAAAGAATTCCATTCAAATGTATACACATATGAAGGGTTGTCATGTTTTATAAACTTCATTTCTATCCTCACCTTCCTAGTTGGCAATTTATATTTAAGTAAAAAAAAAAAAAATAATGTGATCATTTTTGTGTGTTCATTAAACTCTTCTTTATGCAATGTCTTGTAACATCACAATGACAGATGTTTCATGATTAAATTTAAAATATATCCCTGTATTTTTCATTAACAATCTTCACTGTTGAATAAAGTGGACATTACCAGACCATACTCATCAAATTTTGACATGCAATATATGCATAAATAATACAATTAGTTACCAATTTTTGCAACAAAAATTGATAATTATATTATCATATTTGGTCATGCTCATTAGACCTTGTCTAGTGATCATCTCAAGAGGTTCCCATCAATATAGGAAATTAATTGGAAATTACTTCAAACAGTACCATTTGAGAGAGTAAAGTATTCTGAAGGCAAGAAAAACAAATATGCATCCCTCACAAAATAAATAAATCATCAATTTCCTAATATGTACTCTCAAGGAGTGTTCAGGCTACTATGACAGCACTAGATTAAGTTTACATTATTATTACTCTTCTATCAACAATTTTCCTCAAAATTAGCCTAATACTTGCCAGCACTCCAATATTATTGTATTTATCATTTCATTCTTCTAAGGCACTTTTGACTGAATCAATCTCAGTCTTCCTCTGGGTTCTCTTTCCTGCCATCTTGGTATCAAATACTAACGATGTCAAGTTCCTTTCTAATATCTTCATTTTTAATATGATTCTGCCATTGATGCCATCTGTCAAGACCACCCTAATATCCGTTCTCTCTCTCTCTCTCTCTCTCCTTTGATGAAGTGCTTTATTTCTATCCCAACTTTCAGATCCATAACTTAAGACTTGTTTGAACACTGTCTTGTGTACTGCTAATTGCATGTCTGGGCTAACTTCTCTCTTATTCCATACAAATTTATTAAACTGACTCCTGACCATACCAGCTTTGCTTATTCTGTTGTCTATTTCCAAATTTAATTTGCTATCTTCACTAAAAACTGCACCAAAATAGCTGAAATATTTTACTTGTTCTACAGGTTTTCAATCAAGAATGCAGTTGAAGTTTTCTATATTCCTGCCTATTTTCATAGTTTTGGGTCTTTTCTATTACTAATTTTCATGCCAAATTTGTTATAACTGCTATGCAATTGTAAGTGCTAATATCAGGGTTAATACTATCCATATCAATGATGAATAAGAGTGGAAATAATGTGCATCCTTGTCTTAAACCTGATTTTACATAAACCATCTTTCTGCATTTCCTTCAATTCTAACTGCTGACTGACAACTTAAATATAGACTACGTATTGCCTGATATAATGCCTCATTTACACCATATAGCTGTAGAGTTTTGAACAGCTTTTCTCCTGGAACCTTGTCATATGCCTTTTCCAGATCTACTAACTAACCTTAGGTATACAAATCCTTATCATATTTCCATGATTTCTAAACTATTTGCTGTAAAGTGAAAATCTGATCTTGACAATCTCTATTTGGCCTAAACCCAAGTTGTTTTCCAAGTTTCTCTTCCATAATTTTTCTCAACCCCTTTTCAAGAATGCTTGTGTAAATCTTACTTGGGAAAACACTTAGTAGAGAGATTCCTCTTATTTCTCACATCCAGCTTTATTCTTTTTTTTTTTTTTTTTTAAATAAATGGACACTATGACAGCTCTACTCCAATCATCTGGAATTTGACCTTCTAAATTTGCAGTGTAGCCACTGCAAAACTTTTATATCTCCATATTTCAGCATTTCCGATCCAATATCATCTACTCCAGCTGCCTTTCTGCATTTCAAGTTGTTGATGGCTTTTTCCACTTCAAGTATTGATATGTACTCCTGTGTGCATTCCTGAAAATTTTCTACTACTGTTCTCACTGCTTGTTTTGTTTAACAGTCTTTTGAAGTAATTTATTCGGATATCTGGGATATCCTTATCTTCAGTTTTCATGTCACCTTTATCATCTTTGATTCCATTTATAGTACTCTTTCCTCCATTTCTAATCCTTTTAAATATCCTCCAGAACATTTTGTTCCCTTCCTGATATTTACCTTTTATATTCTTGCCAAAATCTTCAAACGACTTTTGTTTAGCTACTGTTTACATATAGCTTAGCTCTCTTGTATTTTTCTCTCTATTCTTTTAGGGCATCTGCCAACTTATTTCTAAGAGCTTTCAGTATGCTTTCTTCTTTTTCTGAATTTCTTTCAATTGCTTCTTTATCATCGTGTCCAAATGGTGTTATTTTTCTATCCTTGTAGATAACTTCACCACATATCTCCCTAGCTAAATCAATCAATGTCCTCTTCAGAGACTAAGACTGCCACTAAGACTCCAATGTTTGATTCTTGTTTTCAAACCGTTTAATTTTTCTTCAATAACATTTATATAGCTGAGCATACAGTTTACCTCTAAAGATGCTCAAGTTTAATTCTTTTAAAAAATTTTTACATACTGTTCTTTTCAATGTGATATTCCAAAAAAAAAAAAAAAAAAAAAAAGGCTTAATATGCAAAAGAAAAACTTGGCAGACCACTAATGATGAATATGAACTTTACTGCTTATAGAATATCGGAACAAATCATCCAGATGTTCTATAAGCATTCAGATTTTTAACATTTTAATGTTAACAAGTCTGCCAGGTTTTTCCAAACCAAAATAAGTTTAATTATATAATGCATATCATTCTTTATAAATGGTGGTATAATAATTAAGTTTACCAATTAACACTAAATGGTTAGGCAATAGGCTACATGTGAATCCTAAATATTCAGAAAAGTTTAAAATTTAAACTAAATACCTGTTGCAATTTCAGCTTCTGATTGATCATCACGTGGTCGAAGCTTTTGCATTACCCTTTGTCGAAGAAGAACTTCACTTTTAGGTGGACCTGGAGGATCTAAAAGTACTGTCACAACACTAGTATTATCTGCTCTCATTTTCAGCTCATACCAACGATTAAGAGCACTGTCAACAAGTAGTTTTGATGGATTATTAGCTGGTTTACTCTAATAAATATCAAAAGAAAATAATTCGTTATATGATATTAAAAATAGCAATAAATCTGTAGTGTACATAATTTGTTAATTTATGTATTGTTATTATCATCATCATCAAATTCCTTATATATACCCTCAAGGGGTGTACAGGATATGATAGTACTACATGAAAACTTACATCATTACTAACGTCCTATCTACAATTTTCCTCCAAATCAGTCTGTTACCTGTCATGATCATTATCAGATCTTATATTTCTATCTTCTAAGGCACTGTTTACCATATCAATCCACCTATATCTTGATCTTCCTCTGGGTCGTTTTCCTGCCAACCTGGCAGAGAACACTTGTTTTGCTACTCTACTAAGGAAAGTGATCAGAACTTACTCCACCTTTACCATGATTTGCCCCTGCCCTGAAAGGTTGCTGATGCTTGGATCTGCCAAAACTTTTATAGTTTCTATATTCGGCATGCAACTCTTGTAGTTTCTATATATATATTCAGGCTTTGAAATAATGTTGGATTCAATATCCACTTAATTTGTATAATTTCACATTGCTGAAGTGAAGCCTTCTGGCTCTTTATTTCAGTAAGATTTATTTATTTATTATTTACCATTAATTGCTGATAACACAGAGTAAAAATCTGACAAAATATTTTCGTTTTGGGTATTTTTAAATGCCAAAAATTATATTTTTAATATATAGTATTGTATATTTTATCATGGTACTGTAATATCATCATCATCAAATTCCTGCCATGGTACCTCAAGGGGGGGGGGGGGGTGTATAGGATATGATAATACTACATGAAAAATTTACATCATTACTAACTTCCTATCCACAATTTTTTCTCCAAATCAATCTTTACCTGTCAAGACTTCAACATCAGATCTTACATTTCTATCTTCTAAGGCACTTTTTACTGTATCAATCCACCTATAGCTTGATCTTCTCCTGGGTCATTTTCTTGCCAACCTGGCAGAGAACAGTTGTTTTGCTAATCTTTCCTCGCCCATTCTGTTCACGTGACTATACCACCTGAGATTAGCTCTGCTAACGCATTCCTGGATGCTGACAATGTCAAGTTCTTTCCTAACATCCTCGTTTTTAATATGATGATATTGCCATTGATGCCATCTGTTCACGCCTCTAATCTTTCTCAGGACTCTCATATCTGCAGTCTCTAGTCTTTGGTCAAGAGTTTTACTTCTGACCCAGCTCTCAGATCCATAAGTTAAAATTGGCTTGAATACTGTCCTGTATACAGCTAATTTAGTGTTTTTCTCTAATAAATATCAAAAGAAACAAAGACAATGATTTGTTATATGATATTAAAAATAGCAATAAATCTGTAATGTACATACTTTGTTATTATTCATTATTATAATAATGTATTTTTATTATTCAGTAATATTCTTACTCTGATCTTCTAATGAGCTTTTGAATTTTGTAAATAAAAATTTCATATACCACAAGATGTAATCCCAATTAAAAAACTTACTTATAATATAAACAAAGTGAAATTACTTTAAAATGAATGATATAATAAAACATGGTTTAATGGAGCTAGAATGCTTTACATAACACACTGACAATTGGTGGAATGCACAGAAATAAGTTATGAAAAATTTTACTTTATGGTGCATCTACAGTACTGTGCATAAATTCAAGTTAGCTGAAGGAGATTGTATGAAAATTCTGAATTTTGGTTGATGTTTTTGAAGTTATTGCTACTTCAAAAGAGACTAATAAATTTAAATATTGAGACATAAGAAGACAACAGAATGAGGCTTATATTAATATAAAATTATTTAATATTTTTAAAATTGTTGGCTAGGTTTCCTACCCCTTTTGTCAATACAGTTGAAAAGAGATGAACACAATAAGAACATTTAAAAATTGCAAGCATGTGACCATATATGTTATCAACTGCAGACAAATTTCTATCTACAACTATCAGAATTCAAAGAAATAAATTTAAATAATTACAATCTTACAAAACACAGGGATGAGGAGTGTTACTTAAAATAATTTCCCAAAATTGGGAAAGTAAGCTTTACATTCAAACCAAAGTTATTTTCTCAGAAGATTATTGTACAAAAGTTGTTAAACCCACATTCACAGTCTGAATTAGTATACAGATAGATCAAATAAGATAAAATAAATATGTAAAGAAATATTAAAATAAGGTAAATATATATTATACAGAAGTACTAAGTAAAAGATATAGAATATGCATCATTTTAGGATCTCAACAGTAAACCAGGTACTAGATTTCATTGAAGAGTGATTCTGTTCAATAAATGATAAACAGCAGGATTACGTTTGTATTAGAAAATTATTATTCTCTGTGTACATGGTTCAGACAAGATTACTGGGAGCACACTACAAGATCAGCAGTTAGTAACATCCTCTTTGCTTACAGAGGATTCTCTTGCTTATGTTGCTTAACTTTGAATAATAGCTATGGAAAAGTGTAGAGAGGCTGAAGTGGTTGAGCTTGATATCTCATTCACAATGCACCACTTGCTTACCACTAATCATTTAATTTACTCATCACCACAGCCTTATATCACTTTTGTGAATGATCTCCTGTTCCCTATCTCATTCTATGTATAGGCTGTTCTGTAAACAATCCTGTAACTAAAAGTTTTAAAGGAATGTGTGGTAGAAATAATATATATTTTGAATCAAACCAGGCATATACAGAAAAATAGAATTTATTAACTGCAATATATTTTTCTTCCTTGTTACAAGGACAACATCAGAGATAGAAGAGATCAGTTGACATTCAAAACATGAGTCACACAGCATGTCCTTACTTGCTTGTTGCAGCTGAGTAAACAGGAAAATGCACTTTTAAAGTTCAAAAGTTACATAATTTATTATTTAAAATAAAAAAAATTAAGAATAGTTAATTATGATTACTTCCCAAAACTTTGAGACAGGTATACAATTACAACAGTCAACATTTGGAAGATGGCATTAAGTTCCACAAGTTTTAAGAAACACAGGAGCAAGGCTTCCAAAGAACTTTCTATCTAGCATCAATGGTATACTAATCAAGGCCAAACTTATCAGATTACAGGAATTTGATGTAGTCATGATGTTCTTGGATTTTAATCTCAGCAGAATGAACCTATCTGTTCAAAATAACAAGGGTGACGTGAATAGGACACTTGATAGATACCACACAAGGACAGAGGTGTTAATTTATCCTTGGTGTATGGTGGATAAGAAGACAATTTCCAAACTGGTTTGAAGGTGGCATATAGATTATACTTGCAAAGAATCCATATTTGCTCTCTGATGTTCCTTTAAGCAAGGTAGATTGTAGTCTGGTTGAAGGATGATATTTATTGATAATTTTCTGGATGGCAGATTGATTATATCCATTAATAGTCAAAGTGATTTTATCTTATTTAATATTTCCAACAAAAGGAAATCAGAAGAACAGCTTGTGTGAGCTGTGTATAAAAGTTTTGATAATACACATTTTCTGTGATGGATGATAGCATGACTGCCAGTAAAGAAAGGCTTTCTATAAACAGAAAATTGAATACTGCCTGAAAAAGTTAGTTTATTAAAGTATCCAGAAAGGAAAGACCTGTCAAATTCATGTTCAACAGTGAACTTGATACAAGATTATGTGAAGTTTTCCAGAAATTCTGTCTCTGGGTAGAGCAAAATTACTACAGGGTTTCTAGATAAACAAACAGCAGGGATTTTTTGCAAAGTATAATCCATATATAACTTTCAAACCAGTTCAGATGTCTTGTTTTCTACCATTCAACAAGGATAAATTATCATATGGGCCATTTTGCTCAGATTAGAATCCAAGAACATCAGTACTACATCAAATTCCTGATCTTTGGAATCAAACCAAGATTATTCACTCCACTTGATTTAAATTTGATCATCTGTTATTGAACCTTGAGAAACTTTATGCCATCATCCAAATCCTAACCATTCTGATTGAATGCCTCTCAAATTTTGGGAAGTAATCATGGTTAACTGTTCACAATTTTTTTATTTATTTTTTTTTTTTTTATGCATCTAAACCTTATGTTTGAATTATATTTTTAAATATTATACGTTTCTTATAATAAGGAACATATTGCAGTTAATAGTTTTATTTTTATGAGCATGTGTCAGCTAAAAATATTTTTAGCTGACCTTTTATATAAAGGATTATTATATAATAATCCTTTATATAAAATTTCTATATCAATTTATAGAGACCAGCCCATACATGCCTCAATCCTGTCGCTTCTTTCCTACCCATTCATATAATTCTGCAATAAAATTTCCCCAATCCGTTCATAACCAACACTCCAGGGTGTTGGTTATGGAATGTTAGCTACCACATGTGTGGCCTATAGTGATAACATATCTTTATCTCTATATGTTAGCGTCCTTCTTAACATAAAAGCAATGTGCTATGCAATCTTTGCAACACTTCACGTGACCCTAAACTTGGAGCCTCTGTCAACTATCACTTCTTGATCTAAAATCTCACCTGCCTCCTAAAGCAGACTAGTAATTAATAATGAATACTAGAGCAGAGTTTCTACAGTACACAAACCAGCCCTACACCACTACACTACAAAATAATATACCTTCCATTTATTAATGTTAAGACTGCAATCTCAACTAACTTATCCAAGTTAAAATCTTCCTGTAGGGACTTGATATCAGCAAACAACTGAATGTCTCCTGTTTATTATTATTATTTTTTTTTTTTAATGGAGAATTCATCCATGAGAGGTTGGTCAACCTATAGTACACTAGTGCTGTGAATGGGCAATAAGGAACGTATTCACATTTGAATTGAAAAGGTGTGGATTGTATTCCTTGAAAAATATGTGGTGGAAGACTGTTCCTGAGGGTAGCAGTGGAAGGGATAAATGAAGAAGAGGAGAAATTTGTGCTGTGGGTTTGGAGTTGAACAGTGAGAGTGTTGGTTAGCTGTTGCATGCATTTGGATGAATTTGTAAGAGGGTGGTGAGAGAGTCATTGATGCCAATTCTGATGAGCAGCAGCCATAGAAGTATTTATAGAATATACAGGCTGCAGAGACTGAATGCCTATGCAAAAGTCAGTGGAGTGTGTTAGTGAGAGAGAGAGAGGTCAATCAATCAATCTAATTGCTCTTTTCTGTATAGAATCCAGTATTTTCAGGAAGCTCTTAGGGACGTCACCCCAATATGAGAACAGTATTCAATGATTGAGTAGATTTGTGATTTGTATAGGGTTAGAAGCTGTCTAGAGTTAAAGTAATGCCTAAGCAAAAGAGAAAGCCTAATTTTTTGGATGTAGAAGAGGCAATATTTAGGATATGTTTGTGCCGAGAAAGATTTGAGGTTTGAGAATTATTCTGAGAAGGTAAATCTCATCTTGAATGGAGATTTGAATATTGTCAAGGGTAAGATTGGTAATATGCTATCCAAACTACACTGATGAATGTTTTGAAGATCAGAATTTAAGGCAGTAGAGTTCTGCATACTACAATTTACATGCAACAATGAGTAAGTGAAACAATTCAAATTGTAACAGACAAAAGATCTAAAGTCCTAATTTGACACCCTCTAATGCTGAATGAGGGTGATCTGAAAAGTTCTCGGTCTCGACCATAGATGGCAACACTACCAGCAAGTTTTTTTTTTTTTTTTTTTCTAAGTTGGTACATTTGTCATAAGCATCTATGTGAAACTGCAAGTCGTTCTATCAAGTAGTTTGTTTTATATAGCTGTCTGAAGCAAAAGTATTATCTATATCCCTTGAAATGGATAAAATTGAGTATCATACGGTTATAAAATTTTTGTAAAAGAAGGTTTAATGCCAAAAAATTCATAAAAGTTTATGGGCACTCTTCTGCTTCGTTTTTGACAAGAAATGGGCTGCCGTGTTTAGACGGGGCCATACCAGCCTTGAAGGCGATCAGTGAAGGACATTCGAAAAGTGTAACACCAGAAGTCATTGATCAAGTGCACGATATGGTATTGGATGACTGGCAAGTCAAAGTGCGTGAAACTGCTGAGACTATAGGCATTTCAAAAGAATGTGTAGGATATATTTTGCATGAAGAATTGCAAATGAAAAAGCTTTGTGTAAGCTTTTTCATAAGATGGGTTCATAAAAGTTTATGGGCATTCTTCTGCTTCGTTTTTGACAAGAAATGGGCTGCCGTGTTTAGACGGGGCCATACCAGCCTTGAAGGCGATCAGTGAAGGACATTCGAAAAGTGTAACACCAGAAGTCATTGATCACGTGCACGATATGGTATTGGATGACTGGCAAGTCAAAGTGCGTGAAACTGCTGAGACTATAGGCATTTCAAAAGAATGTGTAGGATATATTTTGCATGAAGAATTGCAAATGAAAAAGCTTTGTGTAAGCTTTTTCATAAGATGGGTTCATAAAAGTTTATGGGCACTCTTCTGCTTCGTTTTTGACAAGAAATGGGCTGCCGTGTTTAGACGGGGCCATACCAGCCTTGAAGGCGATCAGTGAAGGACATTCGAAAAGTGTAACACCAGAAGTCATTGATCAAGTGCACGATATGGTATTGGATGACTGGCAAGTCAAAGTGCGTGAAACTGCTGAGACTATAGGCATTTCAAAAGAATGTGTAGGATATATTTTGCATGAAGAATTGCAAATGAAAAAGCTTTGTGTAAGCTTTTTCATAAGATGGGTGCTGTGCTCGCTCACAGCAGATCAAAAACGCACTCGCATGAAAATCTGTGAACAGTCATCAGAGCGTTTTAACAAGAATAAAACTGATTTTGTGCGTCAATTTATTACTATGGATGAGACTTGGATTCACCTTTACACACCAGAATCCAAACAGCAGTCAAAACAGTGGACAGCTGGTTGTTCAGCGCCAAAGAAGACAAAGTTCAGTTCCATCAGCAGGAAAGGTCATGGCATTGGTGTTTTGGGATGCTAAAGGCATTTTGTTCATTAATTATCTTGAAAAGGGCAAAACAATAACTGGGCAATATTATTCTGATCTTTTAACCAGACTAGACAAAAAAATTCGTGAGAAAAGACCCAGCCTGCAGAAGAAAAAAATCATCTTTCATAAGGACAATGCACCTGTCCATAAAAGTGTTTTGGCAATGGGAAAATTAAGGGATCTGCACTATGAATTGTTGGAACATCCACCCCATTCCCCAGATTTGGCTCCCTCTGACTTCTATCTCTTCCCAAAGCTAAAGCTCTTCCTCGCTGGTCAGCGTTTTACTTTGAATCAAGAGGTGATTGCAGCTATAGAGGGGTATTTTGCAGATCCTACAGACAGGATAAATGGCGCTGGAATAAATGTATTAATTTTAAGGGAGAGTATGTTGAAAAATAAAAATAATTTTTAAATTAGAAATTCGTTTTCTCATTGTTAGGCCAAGAACGTCTCAGACCACCCTCGTATAAAAGATGTATTACAGTTGGGTGAGTAGGAGCTGATATTAAAATGACAGTCTCCAAAATTTTTGACAAATTAATGCAGCCATACTTGTTAAGATTAGGAGAATGCTTCGTGGCCACTGCTGACTAAAAACAGTCTTTCTAGCCTCTAATGAATTCTACATTCTTTTTTTTCCCCATCTAATCCTGTATGAAGGGACATCCAAAGTGTGGTCTCCAGTCCTGATTTGCCATAATAATGGTAGTGGATGCATTTCTGTTCTCCAAGGTGAACATTAACAAATCTTCCTGCCTGTCCATAGTAGGCTAAGTTACAGGAAACTTCATACACTCCAGGATATGCTAGAGGATGCAGTTTATTCTTAGGAGAGCAAATCAGAGTTGTTAATCTGACATGTTGTTTGAATTTGGTGTGAAGGTTATTCAGATGTACCTTGGATATGTGGAATAGGAATAGTGGTGTTTTGGAATAGTGGAATTTGGGGGCATGTACTGTCCGATCACAGATGCGAGACCCCTCGACACTTTTGCACAATTCAGAAGGTAAATCCATTCCGATAATAGGGTAATCAATGATGAGTGTTTATTATTATACAGGGTGGCCATAAATTAACTTTCCCTCTTTGGAGGTATCTGTAGCTAAAATGCATGGAATGAGACCACATTTTATATCGAGACTTTCGAAGGCATGGGGAGATGAATTCTGCGGAAAAAATATTTAGTACCAAAAGTCGCCGATAGGGGAAATTTTGGTGCTGGCAGAGCCGAAAGCAGTCAAATATTTGCAGTAAACGCAGGTAAAAAGGATTATGCAAATTTTCAAGACATGCAAACTTGTGTGTCTTGAAAGAGAACATAAAACGGGCTGTTATGAACATCAAATCCAACTCCTTATGCTCAGCTGTAGAGCATGTCACACACCAGATGCAATTTGTTATACACAAGAAAGGTCAGCACATTGAAAATCGTGTATGTGGTCCAGGGAACCTTGATTCTGATGAATAAAACATTATTTCATGTGAATTCTATTACTACATTAATTTCTGTGTCTCTTGCAAGTTGTTGTTTTAGTTTAATTATTATTATTATCATTGTAACGTGCCACATATCCAGCTGGAATGAGTGACGCGGATGTCGCTTACACTGTCGAAATGTTATTATTCCATTTTATCTGCCTTTAATGTAATTATCTGCTTGTTTTTGGCTCGGCCAGTGCCAAAATTTCCATTTCGGCGACTTTTGGTACTAAATCTTTTTTTTTCACGGACGTCATCTCCCCATGCCTTCAAAAAGTCTCAATATAAAATTTGGTCTCATTCGTTTATTAGTTTTAGCTGCCTCCAAAGAGGGAAAGTTATTTTATGGCCACCCTGTACATCAGAAAATTAACTTTTCGTTTATGAAAATTCTAGTTTTTAAAATGATAACTAATTTGCTTGTACAACAGTTGGAAAATTTTATGTATAAAGTATATAAAGTATGTGATTATCATGTTGGTGACGAATTAGTACGTTGCCTTATTCCTTTCTCCCCTTCAACATGAATTAACTCTTCTTGGTACTGTGCAGCCAAATTTCTTGCATCTGTGGTCGGACAGTAGTATTTTATCTGTTTTGTGGGAGTTGTAGCCATTGGCCAAGAAAATATGGCAAAGATAGCTGAGTTCTGTGGAAAGGCTTGCATTCATCAAAATAAATAGCTCTGGCTCTGTGCGTACGTGTTTTTAGAATTCCATACTGTTGGGCTGGATGATGACGCTATTGCTTATAGAGATATTTTCCTTTGTGTGTTGGCTTTCTATAAATGAAAAAAAATGTTGAACCATCTGAAAAGGTGAGTAACTAATGTGCCAAGAAAAGGCAAAGTTACTTGATTATTTTTCTAATGTGAACTGAATTTTAGGGTGTTTCTTTTGAAATCAAAGTATTTTGCCCACGAGGCCAAATGGAAGATCAATGAAACATAACCACACTAAGGTTTGAAAGTAGCTGTGTTAAGTGCTTTGTTGCATGTAAAAGTTAGCTAAAGGTGGAAGAGAGAAGGGAGGAAACCCATTGCAGTACCATTAATCTGTTTGTAGATTTTTCCTTGTCATGTAAAGCAACCTGCATACATAATAAATTTAAATAATTCAAAGATATTGGGGGGGGAAGACAGACTTTATTAAATCAAACATGTCTGTTAGTGATACACATTAGTAAATAAGGAAGCGACATCAAAACTGTTATGTCTAAATTTTTAAGGACTTTTTTTTTTTTTTTTTTACTAGTGATTTGAAATGGACAGAATTTTTATAAAAGTACAGAAGTTGTTATCAGTAATGGAGGCAAGTGATATGGCTAACTGTTGAGCAAGTCTATATTAGCTGGACTATCTATATTATCAACTACAGTCATAGAGGAATATTGGATTTATGGATTTTAGGTATCCCATAAATTTGGGATGGTTTAAGATAAACAGGTTTTAATTTGTTAATGATTTCTTTGGTCCAATAAGAGGACGTTAGATCTTTTGTTGTCCATTACAATTTGAATTATTTCACATATTCATTATATGTAAACTATAACATGTTGTTTGGTTCTGAAGTTGCTGCTTTAAAAAATAGCAACATATAAGCCAGTTAATAAACATCCTTTTATAATTTAGTTTTGTAATATTGTTAAAATAAGTTATGAATATCTTCTTTAAATCCACATGAATATCATTACAAATAATGACCAAACTATATTCTGTAACTAATTGTATATATATTATGATTGTAAAATATAATCATAATATATTGATTAGGATTGAGAGAAAAGCTATAAAAAAGATAAGCTTCCTGAATGGAAGTCAGTTTCAAGTAGAATGATGTAGGAAATTACAATTTCAAATATGGTTCCATGAAATGATTCTGGTAAGGAACCGGTAGTGCAGTGTTGGATTTATGCTCTGAATATGGAGTAACCATTCTTAACACGCCATACTTAGAAATAGTAGGTACATAAATTCATGTGGAAAGAGCACATATGTTATTGTTCACAGTGATGTTAGATTAGACCATAATGATTCTGGGGGAATAAAGCAAACAATGTCTGCCACCACCTAGTGTTGAACATGGTGCGTAAAGTTTCATCTATCACAGACTAAAAGCTCACAGATGTAAACTGTAAATTCAAATATATAAATATTCTTGGAGAGAATATGAGAAAGTTTAAAAACAAGAACAAACCTTAGCCTGAGTAGCCAAATCTGAAGAAATTATTCATCAACTCAACCTAGGAAGCATAGATTGAAATTGTCTAGAAAGGGCAGAAATTTAAGAATCTATAGTGATAAGTTAAAGAGGGAGACCATGAAAAGAAGAAATCATTCATTGTGATCATTGCCAGTGAATGTGTGGTTTTCGGGAAAAAAAAAAAAAAACCAAGTTGTGCATAAAAGCAACTAAACAAAAGTCATGGGAAGATTCTGGAAAGAATAAAAAAGATAAATGACATAGAAGTATCAAAATGAATTAGAGGTTACCAAGAAAACTCCGAAGTGAAGGAAAGAATAACATGAAAGAGAATAAAATTGATATGAAAACTAAAAATTATCAGATGAGCTAACAAGTGAAAGAACAGTTGTAGAGAATATCAAGGAGGAATGCAATTAGGAATACATATCAATGCTTCAAGTATTTCCACATTTCAGATGGTCCGCAAGGCTAACAGAAACCTGTTAGTCTTGTAGACCATTTATCATGGGCAGGGTAAATAATCCAGCAACCTTACCCTAGAGACAAACATCAAACTTTTCGAGCTGTTTTAGGCCTTCAATGATCAATGGCAGTCTCACACCAGGTGATAACAATTGCACCCCCTCCAAGACTTCCAGAGAAAACTATGTCACAATGGGCATTCACACTTGCAGCCTACTAGTTGGATAGTAGTGATGCTATCAACTTGGTTAAACAGGCCAGTGAATATATGGTTATGAAAGTATTGTAGCAACTACATCCAAGGCTTGGTCAGAAGGTTGAATAGAACTCTCATCATACCAATATATATATAAGTGAAAATCATGGAGAAATTTTCTAATGTTTCAGGAAAGATTTACCCAAGCATATCTGTGAAATGACTAAGAAAAAAATGTGGTGGAAAACAACTAAAAGAATAAGCAATTAACTTGAATCCACACAGGGAATGTCAAAAACAAATTTTTACCTTATATTGGACAAATAATCAAGAAAATATAATAAAATTCTGTTGATATCAAAAAAATACAATAAAACACTGTGATGGGGAGGGGGGAGGGCATTCAAAAAAAAAAAAAAAACACTACATCTGAATAATAAATGAAATGTTACACAGAAGAATGCATAAGCTTAAAGTGCAAAACAGTAGTCAAATGTACAGGAAGACTGATTTTTAATCAGACAAAACAGGATTCTGTACTATCTTCACTGTTATTTATAATCTATAGATCACATTATTAAGGAAAGTGAAATTAAACTTGATATTAAAATCATTAGATATTAAACCCAGTTCTCCGTTCTATACAGATAACATTATTCTTTTATAAAAGTCTGCCATAGGTCTTCGAGTCTTTTATATAAAGTGAATAACCGCTCTAAAATACTGCTACGAAAACGAGCATTTTCAGAAGTGAACCTATAGAGAAGGAAATACACTTTTACTATTTAGGCACAATTTTTAGTAGAGATAAATATATGGAAACAGCAGAATAACAGTGACAACTATTCACTTTTAGAAGTGTAAAAACATTCAACGATTTTTAACTACACAGTTGGTATGTTGGCGAGTCAACTTTATACAAAACAAGAGAGGTGGCTGTATAGCCCTGTCAAAATGGTGTTTCCTACTGCTGGAAGAAAGAGCATTACAGGTCTGATTCCAATTACCAATTACAGAAACTCTTTCTATGTCTTTCTTCAGCAGATTCCTGAGTTAGCTAATCTTTAGCACAGGTAGGTTTTTCTTGTAGATAAGCTTATACGTTGGTAACACATGACTATTAAATTATTTCAGGAAATTACAACGTATACTAAAGAAAACTTTAATCAATACTTTCTATATTTTGGCACTGTTACATTGCCATCTTCATGGGAACATAAAACTATGATATGTGCATGCAGGTACTAACAACAAGCAAATGAGGCTGAAGAGAGTAACTAAGTTGTTCCTAGAGTCCTAAAGGCGCCTCCTGGAAGGCTAAATTGGGTTGTCTTGGCTGTTGGGCTGATGTTCTCATGATACAAGCTTCCCAAATTTGGGGGGGGGGGGGGGTGTCATGCACCAAAATTTGTTGAGGATTGGGAAGTTTTTTTTAGAGCTGAGGCTGATTCCATGAACAATTTTTCGTATTTATATTTGCTGCGGTGTAATAAAGTGGCTTTCTTCCAGCGTGTTCTGTGGCGGGCATCCAGAGCATGGTCCGTAAGCCGAGAATGACTGTATTGGTGAAACCGGGTGTAGTCTTTGCATTCGGATATCCTGATATTAGCTGTCCTGCCTGTTTGGTCATAGGACAGTTTACAGCTGCAAGGGACCTAGTGTACTCCAGGTAGGTTTAAGGGAAGTGGCCGGTCTTTGGAACTGTGGAACTGATATATCAGCCCTATTTCAGTTCACAATGAACTCAGGCAATTTCGTTTGGCAAGGAAAATTCTACAAACAGATAGAGGGGACAGCTATGGGTTCACCACTCTCCCCACCCCACTAGGGGTGGGGTCAGAATTCAAGGAGAACAGGCCTACCAGCCTGGAACTCGGGGGATTGGGCGCTGAAAACTCTGGGGGGGGGGCAGAGCCTCCCTAGTTAAATATATATAAGGCATTCATAAAAAAATGGCTGGACATCACTGCATGAAATTTATTTCATAACAGAAGTGTGTATAATCATAGGTTAATGAATGCAATATTACATCTATAAACTTTGTAATCTAATATATCCATAAGTTATTCTGTACTGAGAGCATAAATAAAAATGTAAATCGCAAAAAATTAGAAAAAAAATTTTCATCTTTAATAAAGCCAGCATACCAATACAGATGAATGTCCAGAGTCAAGAATAATTTGCTCATTTTCTTGTTCAGCTTTCTGTACTAAACGAACAGCATCCCATGGTGTCACCATATTCCAAAGCCCATCTGAGGCCAATATAACACAACGATCTCTCTTTGGATCTAATGTTATAACACATACATCAGGCTCTGGGCTGACAACAAATTCTCCTTGAAGATAGTTGTAACTCCATAAATCACCTAGAGAAATAAACACATTTAAAACAGATTCATAAGAAATATTTTGGATTACAAAAACCAATTGAAATTTCATTTATTTAACAAAGAATAATTACTAAAATATACATGTGCAAACAGATTTATAGTTTAAGTTTTATAATCTATTTTATGGTTTCTGAAACAATAATAACTGTTTAAGAAATTATGTTTTATGCTGAAACATAGCTTTGGTAATGACTAGTCTAAGTTCAGAGCAGAATAATTTCAGCTCAGCCAAAATTATTTTGCTTCAGAAATTTTGGAAAATTTCCAAAACTTTCGGATTCATTTTCTGCATGTTATTATTATTAGACCTCCAGACCTCCAGGGAGTCAAAGACTCGTTGAGGGAGGGCATACATTACCCACACCAGCTGTCATGCCTTCTCTTAAACTCAAAATTCAGCTCACCTCCTTTGTTAACAGCATATAAAACTTAACTTCCACAGATTCCCTTTGTCCTCTCCCCACTTTCCATATAATGAAAAATTTTATGAACCGATATTTTATAATGCCCTCTCAAAAATTTATATACCTCTATCATATCGCTCTTCTTTCTATCACTGTCTACAGTCCACATAAACCCTCATCTATGCAGCTTTTCCACAGCTTCTTTATCCCTTTGGAACCCAGGAAACCTGGACTATTGTGTACACACAGTAGTCCAGATTTCCAACAATAATAACAATTCCAATAAGAATAATTCCAACAATAAAATATGAGATTGGATATCTCATCACGAAAAAGTGCTTAACTTTACACTTACCAATACTGAATCGACAGTCATTGTCATTTATCCACACTTCCAGCTTATTCACCCTTAAATGCTGCATATCTGTAAAATCTCCGATTGCCCTGCCTATCTTTGCATCATCAACAAACAACTGAAGATCTGTCAGGTCCTTTCCAATATCATTGATTAAAGAACAACAGGTCTAAGGACTGATCTGTGGGGCACACCACAGGTTATCTTAAATCTAGAAGATTTATCTCCCCCCCTTCTCTCACACACACACACTGCGTTCTGATCTCTGTCCATCAGCCAGCTACTTATACAAGCAAATAGTTTACATTCTAGTCCCATATTATTCTATCAAATGCCTTAGTAAAACCCAACAGTATTATAATGTATCCATTCCCTTTATCCAACTCAGCCATAACATTATTATAAAATATGATAATTCTTCTATGATAAAATATCTATGTATGATAAAATATAGTATTATATTTTAAAATATGTATGATTGTATGATAAAATATAGATAAAATATTCTATGATAAGATATGAAATTATGATAAAGTGAGGTCATGACCTCACTTTAATAAACCCATGCTGTTCCTTGCAAAGTACAGCTTCTTTGTCCATCCACTGCTGTATGCAAGTCCATACTAACTATGCTAAAATCTTCACAATTGCTCCAAAGATAGACTGATAGTTAGACGCATCAATCTTTACATCACTCTTGTGCAATGGGATTATCAGTGTTCTTTCCATTCCTGTGAGATCTTCCCTGAGCTAAAACTCAAATTATATAAACATGTCAAGGGCCCAACCAGTTCAGCTGAACATTACTTTAGCATAGATGCTAATATCCCATCCAGCCTTGTCACCAAATTCTTATCAAGGTTATGCAACAGCTCTAGTACCTCCTCGCATACATCTATCTCTTCATCTAATGCAGTGGTAGCACTGTGTGCTACATTACATACAGGGAGACAGATCTTGGCAAAGTGAGAACTATTGCTATATCTCTCACAAGACCCTCATCTATGCAGCTATTCCAGAGCTTCTTTATCCCTTTGGAACATTTTTATCAATTTGGAAAATTGATAAAAATGATTTTATCAATTTTCCAAATTGATAAAATCATTTTCTGCTAGTCCTTTCAATGGAAACACACAAAAATAAGTTAAGACTTGTCAACATCAGTATATTTGAAGCTACTTCCTTTCATCTAGTCCCATATTATCCTATCAAATGCCTTAGTAAAACCCGACAGTATTATAATGTATCCATTCCCTTTATCCAACTCAGCCATAACATTATTATAAAATATGATATGAAATTATGATGAAGTGAGGTCATGCTCAGGCATGACCTCACTTTATCATAATTTATCAAAAGGCTCATCTAGATGTTTAGTGTAAAACATTATATAGTCCATTCTCACTATAAGTCACAGATGGGAGAAGAATAGCCTGCAATTTTGTGCAGTAAAGGATAAGAAGTGTGCTGGAAATATGTATTCCACCCAAAATTGGTGAATACATATTTTGTGTTTTCTTGAACATTCTCATTCATCTGATCAAGAAGATCAGTAGTGATTAATGACAGTATAATGAATGAGGTCTTTATGCATTATTGTATGCTGGAGTATTACCTCTTTATTCTGATTAGCATTGTGCTTTTGTAACCTTCTTTACTTATTCTATTACGTACTATGCTTATCTACCTTTCGCATTTACTAGTCATATGCCAATGAACACCGGAAAATTTATTTGTTAACACTGCGCCACCAGTATTTCTATATCGGCATAAGACTCAGAAATGCGTCTGGTAGATCTCTCTCTCACTAGCATAAATTCCTTCAATAAAGTTTATGTAAACAGTCATGGTTTCACAAGTACTTAAACTACGCTTGATACACCTTAGTTGTTTCCCGCTCACAAGTCCGAGTTTATTTAGGAACAGTGCATTGTAATTTAAAGAATCAGGAAGCACTCTATTGACATATAAATAAAACATTTATTTACATTAATATCAAAGTACATTAATGAAACGATAGGGAGATTACTCTCTCTACCTATCCGTTAGACTTACAGCATAAAGAAACAAACTTTCCCTTTTCAATACTAATTAACTATACAATACAATTACTTCTCTGCTTATTAAATCAAATTATCGAAAACTCTGATTCACTCATTAAGAGGTTAGCTAACTATGCCAAGTTATTTCACAAATCTTATGGCAATCATTACCATTCCAAATGACTCTCTTATGGACACTTATTACTATTAAACTAATTCTTATCAGTCCATCTATAACATATCTCCTAGATTATAAAAGGAAATGTACCAAAAAAAATGTAACAAACTTAGAGAGGCTCTGTATTGCACATTCAATCAAAAGTCTTGCACTAAAGTCTCTATGGCTTTCTTTCATCTCGGGTCTTAGGCTTCCTTCAGGAGTGTCTTACATCAGCAGTATCTCGTCGGGAATTAGCGGGCTGTGGACTGCAACCTGTGGTACTCGAATAACTCTGGCAAGAGGTTGATCTACCATGGCAAAAGGACTTCCGAATGAAACTGCTTTGGATATTTACATCGGCTGTTCTCTCATCATTCCCAATTTTCTCCTCTGGCGTGGGCTCGCCGTAACATCCAGTCCTCTGGATCCTACTACTGATATTTTTCTGCCTCTTCTGATAACTCTCTGCTGACTGTAACTGCCGCAGACTGGCTCTCCACTGATGTTCGGCTCAATCCCTTTTATTTACACCTTCTCCGGGTCTTTATGCGAAAGGTTGCAACTCCCGAAGAATTCGGCACAATTCCTCGATCTTCTTTTAAGACCGACCCGTTCTTTCTTCTCCTCCGTGCATTCCTTTGATCATATCTTGTCGGGCAGCGGAAACTTGCCTGAACCTTTCAGATCTCTCAGGCACTGACTTTGAAGGTGTTTATGCACAGAGCTCGTAAGCAACTTTCTCATACACTAAAATCATAAACAACTTTCTTATGCCCTCATATAAAGCTATTATACAAAATTCCGGTAGCAAAGCATTGCCTTTGTTTTTGACATTCTAAAATATTCTTGTTAAAGGAGTAAATACAGTTAATTCCCATGGAGTTATTTACAGTAATAATTAGCATAAAACATATAATGGTTACATACAAGGTTATTTTTGTACATTCTCATGGTACTTGACCTCTGTAAAAATTGATGTAAAGCGCTTTGGTATTTCCAAGCCACATCAAGTTTTACAACAGGTGGCTAGTTCAGTCTTTATCATATACATTTGTTCTCCCTTCACCAAACATCCTACACTATCTTCTTACCATTCCCTCACTCATGTCATTTTCTCCATATGTTTCACTAACTTGCTGTTAAATTTTGGCGAAGTAAACATTTTTTGTATTCAAAAACTTTATCACTTACTGCACCACTTACAACCAGTAAGATTTTCAATTTTCTTATTTATGCAACACTATGGTGAACTAATGAACATACACCAAGAACTGACAATGTGTTCATTGTATGCTTCTTCACTTTTCTGACATCAGTATGCAGGCATCCCCCATACCTGCCAGCTGTAACATTTGCTTCATCCGAGGCCATCTATTTCATCCTATAAATATGCAAACTGGACAGAGATACATTTATTACAAATGAATAACAAACTTTCGGCAAGTTTGATATGAAAATGCTAGTTTCTTAGGTCTAATGCAATCAACTGCTAAATATATCAAGACATATGTACCTGCTACAGTTGCTCCTCACCAATCATTAACCTTGTGAACTAGGAAATATATACGATTGGCTCTATTTTCTTGATTTGGTTTGCTTGTTCCACTACATAACATGTAGCTGTGCCGATTGTATTTTCAGCTTGATTAAAAACTTAGTTTAATGCTGAATAATGGGTTTGAGTTTCAAAAGATCTGCAAGAAATTTGTATGAAAAGGATGATGTGGAAAGAATACCGTATACACATAAGGATGATGTCTGAAAATTGTAAGCACCAGGCTAGAATAGTCACAACTGTTGTATGGAAAGCAAAGTCTGAGTATGAAAAGAAACTGGCTCTGCATGCTAAAGACAATCCACAAGAATTCTATCGATATGCTGCAAGTAAAAGAATATGAAAGAATAACTCTTCTAAATGCAGAAGAGGTTGTTCAACTAATGAGTGTTCATTTGTTAAAAGCTATCAACCTGGTGTATACAACATTGAGCTCACTGCTACCTCTTCACTGGATGAGGAAACTCAGGTGTATGAGGATGAGATATTAGAGCTGCTGCACAAACTGAATAAGAATTCAGCAATAGGGACTGATAGGACAGGAGTGTTCAGCTAAACTGGCTATTCCCTGAACAGGCTGTTTAATATGAGTCTCAGAACAAGGAAAATTCTGCAGGAGTAGAAAGAATGCATGGTAATTCTATTGCACAAGGGTAGTGCAAAGATCTATGTATCCAACTATCGACAAATCAGCATCTCAAAGGTGGTGGTGAAGATTTTGGAAAATTTAGTTAGGGCTCACATTCAGAAATCGGTTGACAGTGAAATGTCTATTTTGCAATGAACAGCATGAATTTACTAAGGGAAGGTCATGTTTTAATAACTTGCTCACATTCTATAATAACCTTACAATTGAACTAGATAAGGGGAATGGATACACCATAATACTTTTGGATTTTGCTAAGGCTTTTGACAGAATATAGCATGAAAGATTGTTGCATAAATTGGAGAATATGGGTTTGGGGTTATAAAATATTAGCATGGATAAGAGGATGGCTGACTGACAGATATCAAAAAGTGGTATGCGAGTCTGCCAAATTTAAGGTAAATTGTGGTGTACCACAAGAATCAGTGATTGGTCCACTGTTATTCAGTCTCTACATTAATTATATTGGGAACGATTTGAAAAGTAACATACAGCTGTTTGCTGATGATGCAAAGATAGGTAGGGTAATCAGGAATACTGTTGATATGCAGAATGATTTGACAAGGCTGAAATTGTGGGCATGGGAAAATGGATGTCAGTTCAATGTCTATAAAAAGTCTTGTAAAATGTAAAAACTTTTCCATGATTAGATGAGACAAGGATGTACATTATCCCCTCTGTTATTCATCATCTATATGGATCACATTATGAAGGAAAGTGGTATTAAACATGATATCAAAATTGGAGATATTAATGACAGCTCTCTGCAGACGATATTATACTTCTAAATAAATCCGCTAAAAGTCTGCAAGATTCCCTGACTAAATTGAATAACTGTTGTAACAGATATGGTATGAAGGTGAGCAATAAAAAGACAAAGACAATGAAAATAGGCAGAATCGTTGAAAATGTCAACTGCATTGTGAATGGAGAACCTGTGGAACAAGTAAAACATTTCAGCTACTTAGGCATGATATTTAGTGAAGATGGTAAATTAAATATGGAAATAGACAACAGAATCAACAAAGCTGGTATGGTAGGAAGTCAATTGAATAAATTCATATGGAATAAGAGAGAAATTAGTTGGAACACTAAATTAGCTGTATACAAAACAGTGTTCAAACCAGTTTTAACTTATGGATCTGAAGGCTGGGTCAGAAGTAAAACACCTGACCAAAGACCACAGATATGAGAGTCCTGAGAAAGATTAGAGGAGTGAGCAGATGGCATCAATGGCAATATCATATTAAAAACTAGGATATTAGGAAAGAACTTGACATTGTTAGCATCCAGGAATGCATTAGCAGAGCTAATCTCAGGTAGTATGGTCACTTAAATACAACTCAAAAGATAATTGCAATGCTGAAATGAATGTTCACATGCAAAGATAAGAATGTCATTTTGTCTCTTTACAAGGACTTGATAAGACCTCACATGGACTATTGTGCACAGGTGTGGTCTCCTGGTTTCCTTTGTGATTTTGGTATAGTGGAGAGAGCAGAAAGGAGAATGTTAAAAATGATATCAGGATTGTGGAATACTGATTATGAAGACAGATTGAGAATTTGTCGACTGCAGACACTAGCAAACAGGAGAAAGGGGGAGTGATATGATTGAGATGAAGAAACTTCTGGAAAGGTCATACAGGATTTCACTTGATGGAATTTTTCAGTTTATGGAGGGTGGGGAAAGAAGACAAGAATGGACTGCCATTGGATGCTGTGAGTGCAAGCAGTGTGAATGAATTCAAGAATAAGTATGACAGCTGGTGTGTGTAGTATGTGGCCTCCCTCAATGAGTCCTTGACTCCTGGTCTCTAAATAATAATCTCCAGAACAAAGGTTCCCAGATTATCTAATTTTACCTCCACTATTTTCCTGATATGATTTCAGGAGAATTACCCCATTGATTCTCTTCTGACAAGCTGTATGTTGCTTGTCAAATCGTTCCCAATATAATTAATTAATGTACAGACTGATTAACAGTGGACCAATGACTGATTCTTGTGGTGCACCACTGGCAATTTTATTTATTATTATTTTTTATTAATCTTTGTACTGGTTATGGGCAGTACTACCCTTACATCATGTCCAGACTTGATATATGTCTAAGCCTTTACAAGTATTTTACCCTATGCCTGTTCTAGTTATCATTGTAGTCATTCTCCGGTGGCAACACCATGCCACCAGTGTGCCCAGTAGAGCCCTTAAGGAAAGAACTTTTATATCTATCTGCACTCCATACGCCATGTAAAGAGATGGCGGCGCTGGTAAACCTCAGAGTTGCTCCATGCTCCTCCCGTATCTTACTAACCAGATCTTGGTTATTCTTATAATAGTTTAACTTATTACTATGGCTAAAGACTAGTGGGCACCCTGTTCCCACCATCTGGGCATCAACTACCCAAACGTCACCATCTCTTTTAATCATTAGGTCTGGCTTATGCAAACCTGCGGAGGTCCTATAATCTGGTTCCACCGCAGTCTCCCAACCTTTGTTCTAAAAGCGGTTGTTCAGAATGGAAACCATGGCATCATGCCTCCACATACTGATCCCATGAGTATGGAAGCAACACTGGGCTATGTCTTACTGTAGTGGCAGCCAGCCCTACAGTTTGAGTTGCCACTGCCCCATCGAGCTGTGCGGGCTCAAGTGGGTAGGGCATTGATCCTCATCCTGATAAGGTCAATATAATATACTCAAACCCAGGGAGTTTTTGAAGATATTTCAGACTTCCAATGAGTAGAGCAGTGGTCTCACATAGAGTAATGAAATTAATCTTCACCTACAAATATTTGCAGACATCCATGGTAGGATTCAAACTAGCAGCCCAATGGCTGGAAAGTAAGTAGATTAACCAAAATTGAGTTATTACAGGAATTATTTAATTTAGTTAGTCCTATAGACTTTCCTTTATAACATAAAGAGAAACTATTTATTTGCACATAATATCTGGTTCACCCTTGGAGTATATAAACCAGAAGTTGATGATAATGTTTGATGTCTTTGAGGTAAGGTATATGGTAACTTAGTTTCTAAAGATGATCTAAGTAAAGAATCATACGAATGTATTATGCATTGTACATTAAGATGATTTAATAACCATTAATTTCCATCTTTTTTTTTATATATATATAAAAAATTTAATTTTTATTATCATTGTAAAATTATGAGAGCTATATTAATTAGTGTTTTAACAATGTCTTACTTTTGTGCTGAACTGCAAAGTCAAGTATTATGTAGTATCTACTTAAAAGCAAGTCTTCTTATAAACTTACAGGAGAGCCACTAGTTTTGGGTTATCCGAGTATCTAACAAAGGCAAACTATTATTCTTCATCTTTTCAGCAGTGAATTTTATGATTTTGCATGAATTTTAACCTGTGCAGTAAATGTGGTAATTCTGCTTGAGCATTTATTTGACTACACAAACAAAAAAAAGGCAAGGCATATAAATTGAAGTATATTCAAGATTATGTGTAGAAAGATGGAAGAAAATTTCCCCCTCACATGACCAGGAGTTTTATCATGTCCCTTGTTCACAAGCTGTCTCTCTCTCATGAACACAAATAATAGTGAGATGGGCCACTTTGCAAATTGTAGCTTTCTTCTATGACTAACATAGTTCAATTGAACAAAATTAAGTATTACTTTCATGAATCTGAAAGTAATAACTTTCAGATTCATGAAAGGCTTTACAGAAACCCATGAAACACACCACAATGATATACAGTTACCCTATTTTTTATTATTTTTTTAAACTCCTGTTTGATTCACATTGGGTTTTAAAAGTATGTTTTCCTGCTCATGCAATGTCAAAAATTTTAAATGCAATATTACTGTTCACTTCTACTCTCAAAGGATATCTCTGAAACCAATGGAAGCATACCATATTAATTTTTTTCCCCTTTCCTGTGTGCAAAATGTTCATTTATTTACTATGTTTACAACACATGGTTCTATAAACTATTTTTCAAAATATACTAACAAAACAGGTTGCTTAAGAATTTAAAGCTAGATAACTGACAGAAAACCTCCACAAAACATCTATACTCATCTTTCATCATACGCTTCATTTTTAGACATCTACTCGGATATACTGAATGAATAAGAATGGAGTGCCAATTTAGGACATTATACAGAGTAACGTAACCAATACAGTCATACAACATGTTAGGTTACAAACCAGCATCATATAGTATGTTTGAGTTGAGGCACTGAAATCCTTCTGCAATTTTTTTGAAGTGTAACGCAAGTAAGCTTAGGAAGTGTGAAGACGAGTTGGCATTCCATGCTACCTGCCATGGAAAGAATGATCAATATTTGATAGTCTCAATCATATTAATTTACAGTTCTCTAATATGGGAAACATGTTATCTACTAATATGTCAGACATTTCTCATATAAAATTTTGAAATTCCAACAATTTCACTTTTATTTCATAAGTATAAAATACCTTCCCAAAAATGGAACCAACTTCAGGCTTGTGATTTGATAAATCTATCATAGCATATACATATTTTGCCTCACTTAAGTTACTTATCACTTCATGAAATGCAAAAGGAGCCTATACTTTACACAACTATACTTTCACATTTTGTCTTTGGACATGTGAACATTTTTGAGGATATTTTGTATAATGGTAGACGAGCAATCCAGTGATCTAAATGAATGGTTATACATGGATTATGGAAACCTAACAATCTTTGTAGAGTGAGACATTTCCATTCACCATTTACACCTTGTTGTTTTTGTCAAGAAAGAGGTTAGTTTACAACTTTCACTTTTTTGCTGCATCAGCTTCTTTGTGCAGTATAATATCTGAATGAACATCATGTTCAATAGGAAATTCAGCTCTACAAACAGTTCATTTGCCATTAACATTATGACTTTCAATTAGGAAATGGAATTCTTGTTTCACCATGTCCATGGTGAAACTACACTTTCGCTTGAGCATCTTACGACCCATTTTCAACAAATTAAATTTATACTGCCACCAACACATCAATACTTTGAAAAACACCAAAATTCATTTGCATGTATCTGTTGCATTGGCCATGGTATATTTTAAAGTTGAACTTTTGTGTGCATTACACTGGCAGCAGCAATGGGGGAACTATGTGAAAGCCATCTGAATGATTACAGTGCTATCTATTGGAAACAGAGTAAACCTCTTTACTAATTTGCAACAAATTGTATGGTTAGATTAGAGTTTACAACAAAGAGGAAAAATAAGAAAAATGAAACGCGTTTTAAAAAAAACATATATTTGGCATCCCATTTACATTTTCTCGGAACATTAAGAAAAGTGGACAATCGAGACATCTGTTCGCCCTAAACTGGACCCTATTATGCGGAAGATGACCTTCACTGCCCAGTGAACCAGCATTATCTTCTTGTAATGGAGGCCTGCACAGCAAATGCCATGCTTGATTTCCAAAGAGTAAGAGTTTCTGTTCCCACTTCTCTTCTCCATACAGTATGACTGATACCCTTCAAGGGAATGACAGGTTACAGGTTTGAGTTTCTAAACCAGGGATGGCCACAACATGGCTTGTGAGGCACATGCAGCTTGTGTCCAGGCGGCTCTTCATGCTTTATCAGGAAAAAATAAACAAAAAGAGAAAAGGAGACAAGAAAAAAGAACAAAATAAAAAAAAAAAGAGTGAAGAGGGATAGAAAAACAGGGTTAATAAAAATTACTGCAATACAAAAGTTTCATTCAAAACACATTAAATGAAGTTCATTTTAAGCAATTAGAATAATTTTAAAGTCGAAACACAATAATTTTAGTTATTTACTAAAATTATTGTGTTTCGACTTTAAAATTATTCTGTTTAAAACGAACTTTAATTAGTAAGTTCCTTAAAATTAGGTGTGTAATTAGTCAAAGCAGCTCTTACAAGTTCGATCAAATGTTCATCATTTAAAGCAGATCTATATTTAGATTTAATAAATTTAAGAGTCGAATATAGCACTTCTCTGGCACATTTCTTAAGTGTTGGATACTGTTGGTCTGGAACTTGCTTCCAAAACTGAATTATGGAACATCCACTTAAGTGAATGTTGGTTTAAGTTCTCCAAGGTTGCAAAATCAATTGAGTTCTTTGGCCAGATTTTAATTTGCTAACATAAGATCCTGTTTCTAATTCCACGAGAGCCTGTGCAGCTCAGTGGATGTGGCATTTGCACACCACAGCACTTGCCACATGAAAGAAGACTTGCTTTCGAATCTAGTCAGCTACTAGAGGAAATTTTTCTAAGCCTTTTTTGACCGGTTCCTGAGTTAGTCGATCTCTCGCATGGTCAAGCAGGTTTTTCCCCCCCGGAAACTCTGGTTTTTCATCCTGTAAACTCAAAAAAATCGACTGTAGAACCCACATTATTTCAGACATTAAATATATTGCGTTAGGTACCAACAGATAGTAGCACTTGTTTGCCAGTCTCTTCATTGGTGGCCAATTACAATTAGTGATTAGTCACGGACCAGCTATTGCTGATTGGGTACCATTGGAGATTGAACTGCACTGCCCATTCGGTCTCAAAAGTTAGATAGGGCTAAAATGACCTCGCCTACTCCCTATATGGGAATAAAAAGGCGTTAGTGATTTTTTTCTCCTATTGAATTTGTCAGAATTTTCTTCAGACAAATGAAGTGATTGAGAGTTTTATTTTCCAAGTCTCTCTGGAAAAGTCGCAGTTTGCTTTGGAAGCTTAGCACAGTCTGTGCGAGATCGGTTATTAGTTTTTCTTTCCGTCAAAGTGAAACTTCTAATATCTGTAGATGCTGGAAAACATCGGATAAAAATGCCATGTCTAAAAACCACTGAGTGTCTTTGAGATGAGGGAAAAATTTCTCCTTCTCTCTCTAAGTAACTGTCTGATTGAGTCTAACAACAACAACAACAAAAAACTTGCTTAATACATTGCTAACTGAAAGCGCCTTACTAAGCAAAATCATGCACGTCATTAGGAATCTCATAATTCAACTCGAGTAAGCTTTTGAATTGTCAGTTTGTTTTAGCACTTGAATGAATAAAATTGATAATTCTTAGAACTACTTGCATTACGTGTTCAAATTTAAAACACTTGGCAACTAGATGTTCCCTGTGGATAATGCAATGTACAAGTAGGAAAGCAGGATATGATTCATCATTCTCAAGGAGCCCCGTGATCCCTTTAGTTATCCTCTCATAGCATACATTGAATGCAGATTTCCAGGCATCGAATGAAAAACAGATCTGCACAAAAACATTCAAAACAGAGGCTCACATAGGGTTTCCATGTTAGGACCACAATATGTTAGCCACACATTACCCAAATCACCATCGGTTGCAATGCTGATGATTTTTTTGTGCAATACCAAAGCTTTTGTACGTGTAACATCCAGAGCTTCTTTGATGTCAGAGCCACATGTTGTATCTTTCAACGCTATCAAGTCCAATAGCTCTTCCTTGACGTCCACGTCATGATATACAAAGCGGAAAAATGTAGCTAGTTGTGGTTTGTCTTGAATATCTGTATTCAAGAGGCAGCAAGCAAGGCACCAATCTTGCACAAAGCTTTTTCATTTGCAATTCTTCATGCAAAATATATCCTACATTTTCTTTCGAAATGCATATAGTCTCAGCAATTTCACACACTCTAACTCGCCAGTCATCAAATACCATATCGTGCACTTGATCAATGATTTCTGGTGTTGTTACACTTTTTGGACTTCCTGTGGATGATCATCTTCAAGGCTGGTACAGCCACATTTAAACTAGGCTGCCCATTTCTTAATTGTCGAAAATGAAGGAGAAGAGTGTCCATAAACTTTTATGAACTTCGAATGAATTTCTTTTGCTGTTAAACCTTCTTTTACAAAGAATTTTATAACCACACAATACTCAATTTTATCCATTTCTAGGGATACAGACAACAATTTTGCTTCAGACAGCTGTATATACTACTTGATAGAATGACTTGCAATTTCACATAAATGCTTATGACAGATGTACCAACTTGGAAAAAAAAAAAAAAATCGTGCCAATAGTGTTGCCATCTATGGTCAAGGCGGAGAACTTTTCAGACCACCCTCGTATATAACTTACTAGTTGAAAGGAGTACGAGAAGCTTGATTTTATCAAGAACTAGCTGTGTTTGGTAAAAGCATTTTATTTTTATTTTATTGGCTTTACTACCAAAATATTTGAGACCATCTATTCTGGCAATGCTTTAATTCAAACCCAAATTATTAATTTACACATAACTTACATTATATATATCACTACTACCGAATGCCTATGAGGCTGGTTCATGTTTGGGAGAAGAAAATAAGCAGATCTAGAGAAAAATTACAGCTCAAGATTGAGGGGGAAAAAAAAGAAAAGTGAACCATATACTGAATCATCACGACTGTTGCTAAATTGATACTTGAAACATGAACACCCCCCCCCAACAAGGTTGGTTTGTGTCCATTTATGCACATAGCATACTTTTCTCTCTCTCCTTTATTTTCTCGCATCGTTTTTTTTCTGGTGTTGTTATACTTTGGGAATTATTTTTACATGTTTATACACATACAATCAAGATCACTTCAGTGCTATATTAGATAATCACTTATTCAGTTCCAGAAAACTGACAAACCAACTGTTTTGGTTTCTCTCACTCATATATGTGTGTGTGTGTGTGTGTGTGCACGCACGCACTCACACGAGAGGACACAAAAACACAAGTGATGCAATAGTGCCATGTGTCATAAAGAGAAAGGAAGGCTGCTGTATTTGTTTCTTAAACAGCTGGAGGTGTCAAAAAAAAACTGAAGTAGAGAAAATGAAGGAAAAGAATAAATTGGTTCACTAAGTTTGAAACTGAACTGCATAAGATGGTGATCTAGTGATATTATTTACATGTTCAGATTATGTTGGCCAGTTTTTATAAAACAGCACCTGAAGATACCAATAAAAATACTTAAACTAGAAACAAAACCTCTATGAGAGAATGACAGGAGTAACTGTGTGCGAGAGAAATAAAAAAAGTAATTCATTATGTACATTGCTTGAAAAGAAGTCATAAAAAAAGTCATAAAAAAACTCCTGTCATTCTCTATGAGAGAATGACAGGAGTAACTGTGTGCGAGAGAAATAAAAAAAGTAATTCATTATGTACATTGCTTGAAAAGAAGTCATAAAAAAAGGCCCAATACATAGCGAGTCACGTGTTTGTAGCCCGTATAAATTGGAGGAATATGATGCTCCCAAGTCAATGCAACTGCAACCATGTGTTGGTGAAGGGAACTGATGGAGTTTGAAAGAGGTGGTGGGACAGGGTGCCATGTTGCAGGCCTATCTGTTCAGCAAATTGGTGAAAAATTGAGTCATTACAGATCAAAAATCAGTGATACCATACTGAGATGGAAGTGCAGGAAGTCAACTTCAGGTGCTACCATTTTGCTCACCGAACATGAAGGATAATATGCAAAAACTACCATTTGTTGGCCAATACATTGAATGCAGATTTCCAGGCATCGAATGAAAAACAGATCTGCACAAAAACATTCAAAACCGAGGCTCAACATAGGGTTTCCATGGTAGGACCACAATATGTTAGCCACACATTACCCAAACCAACATGCAGCATCGGTGGCGTAAAGGGCATGTACAGTGGAGAATGGAAATCTGTGTTAAGGAAAGCTGTGTTAGAGGGTATAGTGTGATGAATCACACTATACCCTTTACTGAAAAGATGGATGGGTGTGGTGGATGCTCGGGGAACATCTCTTAACAGAGTGCGTACCAACTATGAAAATTGGAGGTGGGGGTGGATGGTAGGATCCTGTTTTTCCTGGTTTGGTCTCGGACCTCTGTTTGTGGTGCCACGAACAGTGAACTCTGTGTGGTATCTGAACATTCAGCACAATGCAATACTTCCTACTTTGTGGCCTTTCTAAGGAAATTACCATTGTCTCTTTCAGCAAGATAATGCACCATGTCATAAGGCAGCTGCTGTAACTGCATGATTTATGTGACACGAACATCATTCAACTCAACTGAACTTCACAGAACCCTAATCTCAATCCTAGTGAACATCTGTGGGATGAACTGGCGTGTCGAGTGAGGTCAAGGGATATCTGCTCCACAATAGTCCAGAACCTCACTACATACCTACAGGAAAAACTGTCCAAATTTTCCACTGATCGCTATCATATACTTGTGGAAAATATGCCCTGTAGGATTACTGCAGTAACTGGCAAAAGGAGGTCCTACATCTTATTAAGATACGTGGCATGGCTGTTTGTTCCTCAGAGTACGGTGTCTGTTGATTTCTTTTTAAGCAATATAGATTGCCTCTACTGGATAACAAAAGGCAATATTCAAAAATTTTTAGGGATGCTTTTTGTGCACCAATCCAAATTTGAAAACAATATTGTATGGTCTGGAGCTATATAACTGAAAAATAAGTGTTTTGAACAGAAAAGGAAAACAAGAGTTTTGGAGCCTGAGAAAACTATGGATGTGATGAGTTTATACTACACATAAGGGCCATTGAATTAGAAACTTCACAGAAATCAGTGGTTTCTGTATAAACACGACTGCCAATACCAGTCCTCTTCAATTCCCCGCACATAGTTCAGCGAGATATGAATGGGGTACAGCCTACATTAAATGCTTCAGGCAAATGCTACACACAGGAAGTTCTGTTTGTCCGTACAAGCCTTCTCAGATAACAACAATCTCATTCCCGACAGTCTCAGGACTACAGTTACCCCTCGACAAGCAATGTGACTTATTTTTCCACTGATTAAACACCTGGGATATCACCCCTTTTGAGAAACCAGTCAGTTCTATTTTTAGGATCATGGCTACTGCCAGATGGGCATCCACAATAAGCTTGTGATTGGACTCTGAAAGATCCTTTTGTTTTTCCCACTGTGATCAAACAGCATTGATGATCACTGAACAGCAACATTCTTAAATACTTGCCTAGAACATGTGGTGACACATGACTAAGTATTTTGCATATTGGCATATCAGTGGATAGGAATTTGAAGTTCAAAGGTCACATAGCAAAAGTTGCACATACAACTCAGAGGATAATTGTGATGTTGTGGAAGGAAGCCATTTTGCCTCTTTATAAGGCTTTGATAAGACCACACCTAGATTATTGTGCACAGATTTGGTCTCCCAGATTCCAAGGAGATAGAGAAGCTGTGGAAAGGGTGCAAAGAAGTTACAAAGATTATATCTGGATTATGGGATTTAGATTACGAGGACAGATTGCAAGTATGTGGATTACAGACTCTGGTTAACAGATGAAAGAGGGGTGATATGATAGAGGTCTATAAATTTTTGAATGGGTGTTTGAATAGGATATCATCTGACGAAATTTTTTTGTTATATGGAAGGTCGAGAGAGAGAATAGAGGGGGCACCCATGGAAGTTAAGTTAGTTCTCAGTCAAGAAAGATGTAAGAGTGAGGTTTTTCTCTCAAAGAGCAGTGAGTGAGTGGAATAGTTTGTCTTCAGGGATAGTGAATGCATCTAGTGTGAATGAATTTAAGGGAAGGTAAGACAGCTGGTTTGGGTGATTTATAGCCTCTCTTAATGAGGCCTTGACTCCCTGGTGGTCTTAGATAATAATAATATGTTGCATAAGTGACGTTTACATACATCTGCATGAGGGTTTCTAATTCGTTAACCAGCATGTGTAGCAAAGACTATTAGCATAAGTCTGAGATGAAAAGTCTTCTCCTTACCTTTCTGATTTATCATCAGGAGAAGCAAAGTGAGATCTTTAGCATGAGAAATAAAACAGAACTGTGTCTTGATAATGTCAAGGTTTACTAGGTTGTCCTCATCTCCACTACTGGAAAATGGCAATAAGATTACCATTTAAGATATTGGTTATTATGTGAAATAGTGATGCTTGGAATGTTTCAGAACTGCAAGGTTTGTCAAGTGAGTGGAAGAAACCTTGCACTTAGTGCAAGTTTACATATACAAAAACTTGTAGATCTTATTGTACAGCTCACTTTCACAGTCGTTCTTGCTAAAGCGCTACAACAATCAGGCAGTCAAGTCTATCCTGAACAGGATCTCCTGACATTTGATCACATACACATCAGTAATGAATTCTTCTCAGAATTCAGAGGATAGAGACTGTGGGATCTATTTTAAGAATTGGCTAACTTAATGTAGAGAGTGCAAAAAAGGGCTAAAAGCAACTGCCTATCTAGACTTTTATTGGACAACAGAACTGACTTAGCCACTGTACAAGAAACTCATACTGATAGTGAAGCTAAACTATGATTGAGGGGAAATATACCTGGATATACTGTGTTAGTAGCCATTATATAACAGTTCAAATGGTACAGCAACTTATGTGTAAAACTCATTAAATCATCACTCGTTTTGGATCTGTGAATGATGAAAATTACATATTTACTATAATTGTCGAGGTTAAAGGTATCAACATTACTAACATTTATAAGCCATCTTCTGTCTCATGACCTGACTTGGTGCTTCCTACGACAGAACATCTCAAGGCTAATGGAATGGGCCGACGTTAATAACATGTTTTTGATTCCAAAGATGCATCCCCTTTTACATCATAAAGGTAGGGTACAGTAAATAATCCTGATCGATGTTTCACTACAAGAAACGTGTTTAGAAATGCCTTGCCTATTACAATACAGACTTTAGCACTTCAAACATTGACCCATTCTACTAGAAGTTGGTGCCCAAATAGAAGTAATTCATTGCCCACTGGAATTTCACCTAATTTGGAAGAATTTTCACAATTGAGTTAGATAAAAATGTTAGGTGGATAATGCCTAAAGTCAAAAACTAGGACAGATTTGTGATATGAATAAAATATGCAAAAAAAAAAAAAAACTGTTTAATGATTATCAAAAGAGTACACAAACAGACGCAACCGATAAACTGCTTCATGATCATGAACTAGATGAAACTAGAAAAAGTTGATGAAATGAGACAGTCACAAATTTGAATTCTAGTCTGAAGGCATGGAGTGGAGTCTTCTCAAAAAAACTGGGCAGTGCTCCATATCATTGTTGTTTAAGAGATATACTTGTGCCATGAGAGGTTTTTTCTTCAATTAACATGAAAAAAAAATGAAAAAATGAAAAAAACACAAGAAATAAGTAATACTTTTTATTTAGACCATATACAGTATTTCACCATTAATTTTTTCAAATTGATCCATTGTTTGCACTCTACTTTGTAATTAACTATTGTTATCTCTGATGATTGCCTGTAATATTCAGGATGAAATATATGGCTTTAAATATTACTTATTCCTTGTGTTTTTTCATGTTAATTGAAGAAAGCTTCATATGATGTTTAACCTAATGCTGAAGTCACCATGAATGAAATATCTAATCATCTAATTAAAATGTCTAGAGGCTAAGTCAGATCAACTTTATAAATTCTAATGGAATAAACCATCTATTTTGAAGATTGCAGACTTTCCTAATATCTCTTCACCATTCAATGAAGAGCAGCTTACAATTGCTGTTAAAGAAATAACACCAGGAAAGTGTCTGGGATTTGATACTACCTATCCAGAATTTTTAATCCATTGTAGTAAAAAGATGATAAAATGGCTAGCAGAATTTTTTCAGATAGTTTAAACATGAGCAAATTACCAGTGAAGTTGAAGTGGGTGAAAATCATAGCCATTTTGAAATTAGGGAAACCTGCTGATTGATTGGAAAACTAATAGGCAAATATCTCTTAGCATTTGCTAAGAGCTGATAAAGACTTACTTAAAATAGAGTTAGCAAGCTGGTTTTAAACTGCACTAAAAGTGTGAGGAGCAGGTTCTTGCACTTACTACATATCTTTATAGCCCACATTGCAGCTTATGACATAGTATGGAGAAAGGAAATAATTCACAAGTTCTGGAAAATCACAAAAAAAATAATAAGATGACCTATTGAACAAGATTCTGTTTGGTAGGATTATTCAGGTGTTAATCATAGATAATGACAGTAGTAAACCAACCAAACAACACTGATGACCATGGTTCAAAACCAAAAATGAGGGAGTGAAAAAAGGAAGTGGAGTCTTGTTTATTTTAGATTTGACAAGAAACTGGAAACTCACAAAGAACAGGTCCCACAGTTTTTTTTTTTTTACAACTCATGACCTGGTAATTAAAATTTTTCTGTTTGCATTCAGTTTCCAAGGAAACCGAGTATAAGTTCAAGATGTAAATGTCTCTTTAAGCTATTATGATTCCTTCAACTATTTATCATATCCTTCCTTTTCTGATCACAAAAACTTAACCTATAGAGCTTTCACAATTTTAAGGATCAGAATGTACTGACTGTTACAAGAAATGAATAAATATTGCTTCCCTGTGATGTGATCTTCTCTAAATACACAAAGTCTGTTCAAGAAGAATACCGATGAAAATATTTTAAATGTCAGACATGACATGTATTTATTAATATGAGTGTGCATGCAGAACACGTCTTTATACGCTTTGGAAATTAAGCAATAGCATATTAATCTCTGTTTAGCACCAGCCTGCTACTGTGAGCTAAAAAAAGGCTAAAGAGACTGGTAATTTTTACAAATGTCTAAAAGTAAAAAGCAATATCTTAAACAGCTGAGACAAACATTTTAACTATGATTTGTAAAGTGGAGCCAATTTCAGAAATCCAAACACAAAAGTCAGTGGATGAAGCAGCACTGCTACTTTACCTACACTGGTGTATTAAGTTAGGCCAGCAATCAGCAAGTGTTTGTGGCCAGACTGGTTTCAACAGCTTGATGCAGTGTAATATTGATTACAAGCTGCTGCCTAAATGAGGCTGTCTTTGAAAGTGATATTACAGCCTTGAATTTTTTGAGCCAGTCAAATGTCATGTTCTTCAGACCATTCTAGCCTTTTAACTTGGGCATGCCTATGTTAGCTCAAACAATGATTTTGACCACTTATTTCTAAACAATAAAAAAAATCAATTAAGCATTAAAAAATAAATCATTCATATATCACGCTACGATCGCAGAGCAGATAAATTATTATGACAAAAACTGAAAATACAATGACAAATTCTGGATCGCTCTTGTTAGCTTCCAGTAATCTTTTCGATACTGTTCATCTAGTTTTAATTCATTTTAAAAACCATCAAATGAGTCGAGAACACCCCCCGCTTTTTTTTCTTGTATCTACTGCATTTCAGTTTCCAAGGAAACTGAGTAAGAGCTCAACATTTAAATATCTCTTATAGCTATTATAATCCCTATAACTATTTATCATATTCTTTCTTTTCCGACTATTAGTCTAGATGAGTTAAGGTATTAAAGTATGAAGAGTAATAAAATATCTCCTCACTTCCTGTCAATATCCTTCCCAACACAGAAACCATTCCCAAGGTGCCTTCACCACTGCTGCAATATGATAACTCCCTGTCACTACGGAATCTAGATCACTCGCTACCTTACTTTTCTGGAAGATAGTCCCACCAAAATAATATACAGAGAGAATATTCGGTTTATCATTGGATGAATTGAATATTCTCTCTCAGATCATCAAAAAGGTCATGAAAATACAAATCAAGTAGGCCATGTAGTATCTCTAATGATCACCACATGCATATACCAAAATGTACACATTTATATACATGAATAATATATGCTTGTTTTTAAAATGCTCAAGTATGAAAGGAAATGAGAAGATGTTTGTACAAGCTTTAACCATCATATTGCATATTACATATGTAGTCAAATGGACAAGACAATTTCAGTAAATTCTTGAATTTTATTCAAGGCTAAGTTGATTTGATAATTGTGAAGGACAGTTGCTTAACTGTTTGAACAATTGTACATATTCATATCAAATATGTATAAATTGAATCAATAAACAATGATTTTCATTTACAAATTCAAATTTCTATGTGACCAGTGATTCAATTCAATGCTTGTTTTTAAAATGCTCAAGTATGAAAGGAAATGAGAAGATGTTTGTACAAGCTTTAACCATCATATTGCATATTACATATGTAGTCAAATGGACAAGACAATTTCAGTAAATTCTTGAATTTTATTCAAGGCTAAGTTGATTTGATAATTGTGAAGGACAGTTGCTTAACTGTTTGAACAATTGTACATATTCATATCAAATATGTATAAATTGAATCAATAAACAGTGATTTTCATTTACAAATTCAAATTTCTATGTGACCAGTGATTCAATTCTAAATTCTACAGCCATAAAACATAAACATACCTAAAGACCGAGCAACAGCTAAAAAAGGAATCTGGTCAAAGTGGGTACTTCGACGGATGGGTCCCCTGTGGCCTAATCGAGGTCTATTCCATACTACTCTTTCTACACCAGCTTTATTCATGACTAAGCCTCCAACACTGTAGATACGCTCCTTTTCTGCAGGGGATTCTGGCTTATGATCTTTAGTGAGTGACTGGGGCATCCACATATCAGAATCTAAACATGCAAAGAGAAAATAAAAATAAAAATATTATATACACACACACACAGATGTGTGGTTGAAAGTTTTTTTTTAACTTGGTTCTACTATAAATTAAAGATGGCAAGAATTTATATTCTTCGTTTTATCCTTTATCCAAGTAAGCAAAAATAATGTTTTGTGCATGAAGTATCTTCACAACTGAGCTACTTATATATAGAATCTAGTGACTTCATATCAATTGCCTTAGTATGCATCCCATAATGCAAAGCACACAGATGTGTATAATGCTATACATAATGGGAAGGGCTACTACTCAGACCAGTTTCAACCTTTATATTGAAGTCTCCTCAGTTGGAGCCAGACCCAGAAGAGATACCAAAGTTGAAGTAATGCAGAAGTCATATTTCTCATATACAAGTAGTTCATAAGTTATCAGACCTTGTTAAAAAATACTCTTGATGACAGGTAGATGTTGAAAGTTTTTTTAAAATTCTTGGCATCTTTAATTTATAATAGAACTGAGTTAAAAAAAACTTTCAACATCTAGGGAATGAGCCTGGACATTAAATGAGTTGAACATGTTTGGAATGAGCTGGAGCGAAGACCTACTCACCCAACTACAGGAGAAATGGAAACGAATTCCAGCAGCAGTTTATCAGTGGAAAGCCTATCCTGAAGGGTAATAACAGCGAAAGGAAATACAAACAGTTCTTGTCTGGACACTTTTGGCAACACAGTGTACACTTTTTTTTTTTTTTAATACAACAGGTGCCAGTACTCATTGAAATTAAAAGGATATGAAAAAAAAACCTGAAAAATTAATTACTAATAATTTTACTTCATACTATCATTATATTTTTGGAATAAGAACAAAAATTATGCATATAACAGATTATTAAACATAAATTTATTATACAGTATATAAAAAAATAAAATGTATATAATTTTTAAGAAAATATTTATGTATCAAATATAAAAATTTTTAGCTATCATGTATTGAAGGGTTGCTTAAGGGTCAAAGCTGTATAACTGAAAGGAGACCTCCACATAGCCTTAAAGGAATGCGGAGAACCAACCAGGGCTTCTGACCTAATGTCCAATCCTCACCTTCTTGTGGTGCACCCTGTTGGGTATCTACCTGGATACTGAACGAACGAGGATGGGCTGGCGATTTGGGATTTAGCCGACCAAATTGTATTCTTATTGGTTAAACCAAAATAAAAAACGATGGTACAACATGACAAAATTTCATGCCGGCTGGGGCGTCGCCAGGTTAAACAAGGCCCCCGTTGTTTTCGCCAGGGAACCTGGGCAAAGTGCGAAAAGTCAGCTACTGGAACAAGTCTGAAAACAAACCCCAACTCAACATCACCAGAGTAAAAGATCGGTACTATCAACGTAAGAAGCCTGAATGGCAAAGAAATGGAGCTAGTGGAGGAATTAGATAAGTAGCAGATCGACATAACACGGGTGACTGAAACAAAAAAGACCAAAACTGGTGAGATACTTCTGAGCAATAAATACAAAATGTAATATTCAGGCAATGACAATCAAGGAAAAGAAGAAGTAGCCATAGTATTCAAAACAAAATACGAGGCTAATCTTCTTGAGTGGCAGTCAGTCTCAAGTAGAGTAATGTGGGCAAATATGAGAATGGGGAACTGGACATTGAGACTTATTTGTGCCTATGATCCCACAGAAGGTTCTACTAAGGTAGAAGTGGAGGGATTTTTTGAGGCTTTAGAGAAAGCAACAGACAATGAAAAATTGGTCCTTGTTGGGGATCTAAATAGCAGAGTAGGAAATGATTGTGAGACATACAAAAATATTTTGGGAAAATTGGAGAAAAGAGCAAAGCTAATAATAATGGCAAATATCTGTTGGATTTCTGCTCAGGACATGGACTGGTTATTACTAACACCATGTTCCAACATAAAAATGTGCATAAATTCACATGGAGAGAAGAGGCAAGGAATAAAAAAAGTCTCATTGACTATGTTATTGTTGATAGTGATGTTTTCTCCCTGGTGCAGGACACCAGAGTGTACAAAGGATTTGAAATTGCAAGCGATCACTATTTAGTCTTGAGCAGGATAAAATTGAATTTCATATTGAAAAGAATAACATGTAAGAAAGTTTTAAAGCAAATAAAAGTTGAGCAGCTCTCAGATGTGAACTGTAGACTAAAATACACAAAGATTATTAAAGAAAAAATGAAAGAGATTGAGAACAGGAATCAAATCTTGGAGATTCAGTGGCAAACTCTGAAGAAAACATTGATTGATTCTGCCAGAGAGGAATGTGGTGAGGTTGTCTGTAAGGATAAAAAAATCAGAACTCCCTGGTGGACACAGGAAGTTAAAGAGGCAGTGAAGGAAAAGAAGAAAGCATATCAAAAGTTCCTGTCAAATAAGTCAGCTTGTGCTTTTAGAGAATATAGAGACAAATGCAAGAATGCTAAACACTGTGTAAAACTAGCTAAACAAAAGTAATGGGAGGACTTTGGTAAGAATATAGAAAATAAACATCAAGAAGGTGGCAAAATATTCTGGAGGTTGTTGAAGAAGCTTAGGAATGGAGGAAAGAGTGCTGTAAAAGGAATTAGAGATGATAAAGGTGACATGAAAACAGGAGAAAAAGATATCCTTGAAGTATGGAGTAATTACTTTGAAAAACTGCTAAATGAAACAAGCAGTGATGACAGCACAGTGGTAAAAAACACTGACCAGGCATGCAGTCAGGAATACATATCCATACTTGAAGTAGAAAAAGCCATCAAAGGCTTGAAATGTGGAAAGGCAGCAGGAGTAGATGATATTCGACCAGAAATGCTGAAGTATGGTGGTATAAGTTCAGAAAGCCTGGACAGAGGGACGAATTCCCGATGATTGGCGTAGAGCTCTCATAGTACCATATATAAAAAGGGAAATAAAACTGCATGTGAGAATTACAGAGATATTTCCCTACTGAGTGTTCCTGACAAGATCTATGCAAATATACTTGAGAAACGGTTGAGAAGAATTGTAGAAGAAAAGCTTGGTGAAGAACAAGCTGGATTCAGGTGAAATAGGGGATGTCAGGATCAGATCTTCATTTTACAACAAATAGTCGAGAAAGCATGGGAATATAATAAAGATCTGTATTTAAGTTTTGTCGATTTGGAAAAGGCCTATGACAAGGTGCCAAGAGAGAAGCTATTCAATACACTGCAGTTATATGGTGTCAATGGGGCATTATATCAAGCAATACTTAGTCTTTATTTGAGTTGTAAGTCAGCAGTTAGAATTGAAGGAAGTACAGGAAGATGGTTTAATGTGAAATCTGGTGTGAGACAAGGATGTACATTATCCCCTCTGTTATTCATTATCCATGGATCACGTTATGAAGGAAAGTGGTATTAAACATGATATTAAAATTGGAGAAGTTGATGTCAGCTCTTTGCTTCATGCGGATGATGTTATACTTCTAAATAAATCCACTACAAGTCTGCAAGATTCTCTGACTAAATTGAATAGCTGTTGTAATAGATATGGTATGAAGGTCAGCAATAAAAAGACAAAGACAATGAAAATAGGCAGAATCATTGAAAATGTCAACTGTGTTGTGAATGGAGAAATTGTGGAACAAGTAAGACATTTCAGCTATTTAGGCACGATTTTTAGTGAAGATGGTAAATTAAATATAGAAATAGACAACAGAATCAGCAAAGCTGGTATGGTGGGAAGTCAACTGAATAAATTCATATGGAATAACAGAGAAATTAGTCTGAACACTAAATTAGCTGTATACAAGACAGTGTTCAAACCATTTTTAACTTATGGATCTGAGAGCTGGGTCAGAAGTAAAACACTTGACCAAAGACTAGAGACCACAGATATGAGAGTCCTCAGAAAGATTATAAGTGTGAACAGATGGCATCAATGGCAATATCATATTAAAAACGAGGATATTAGGAAAGAACTTGACATTGTCAGCATCCAGGAATGCATTAGCAGAGTTAATCTCAGGTGGTATGGTCACTTAAGCAGAATGGGCGAGGAAAGATTAGCAAAACAAGTGTTCTCTGCCAGGTTGGCAGGAAAACGACCCAGAGGAAGACAAGATATAGGTGGATTGATACGGTACAAAATGCCTTAGACGATAGAAAAATAAGATCTGATAATGTTGGAGTCTTGACAAGTAACAGACTGATTTGGAGGAAAATTGTAGATAGGAAATTAATAATGATGTAATTTTTTTCATGTAGTACTATCATATCCTGTACACCCCTTGAGGGTACATGGCAGGATTTTGATGATGATCATGTATTGAAAAATATAAATTTCATTAAATAACTAAACTTATTTGCTTTTTAAGTAAACATTAAAAAAAATACAGAATATTACAATTTCTAAATGTACTACATCTGTATGCCACATATCACTGTTAATATTAATGTGCCAGTACACGGTACCATTGCATCCCCTCCCCAAACCTCACCATCATCAAATTGCTGATATATATTAGGGGAGGGGGGGGGGGCTACGGTGGCTAAATTGCACATGTTCTCAAAGTAAATTTGTCTGTATGTGGGATAAAAAAAACTGGACTTTTCGGGAGAAAAAAATACTGCTACCTCCATACGAGATCGACTAACTCACCTTCAATTGAAAAAACCCATATAAAAGATTCCTCTCGTCAAGATGAGAGTCGAATATCATGCTGATATCATCAGGCAGAGAGACCATGAACTACATTCAAAACATGATTCAAAATAATGTAAATCATGAGCATACTAGCTCGGAACAATTGTAAAAAGTTGTGTAGATGAAAAATAATTAATTAAAATAAAATTATGAACTGTTAATAGTGATCACTTCCCAAAACATAGAAATTGCATGCAGTGTTGGTAGATGTTTGGCCAATTTCATAGTGTTTTACAATCAAATTTGTACTTGATTCTTCTTTGATTAAAATCGAAGAACATCAACAATACATTACATTTTTGGAATCTGACAATATCTAGCCTTGCTTCTCAATGCTATTGACACTATGCACTAAGTTGTTTGCAACCAGACGCAACTTGTTTATTCTATTAAGTTCAAATTTGATTATCTTTCGCTCGAAACACCATGAAATCATCCAAACTTCGAACAATCAGACTGAATACCAATTTCTAAGGATCATTATTATTAAAAAAAATAATAATAATAAATCAGCTAATGCCATTTATTCCCTTATAGGGAGTAGGCGAGGCCTTTTAATCCTATCTAGGTTTTTGAATACTAAGTGGGCAGTTTAATCTTCACGGTAGCAATCAGAGATAGCTGGCTCATGACTAATCACTAATTGTAATTGGCCACCAATGAAGAGACCTGCAAACAAGTGCTGACATCTGTTGGTACATAACTCTAACAGGATATGCTACCACTTCCCCGTGCCAGAGATCGACTAACTTGGGAACTGGTCAAAGATCAGCTTAGAAAAAATTCCTCCAGTCGGTGACTAGATTGAACCTAAGTGTAACTTCAAGAGACCTAGCACAAAGGATGCCAGTGCCACTTCGACTGAGCTACACAAGCCTATTTATTATTTTTTTAAAAAAAATTATGAACAATTATCTACACAACTTTTTACAAGTGTTTCTTTGAATTCTAATAGTGTGATCATATACTTCAGTTGCAATCGAGACACGAGCTAGTATATGCATGATTTATGACTCATTATTGTGATTCATGTTCTGAATGCAGTTAACAGTCTATCTTGCTGACAATATCCACGTAATGTTAGATGAAATATATTGGAGTCTGAATAAAATTCTATATATTTTATGTTACATGTGCAGGATGTGAAAGTTATCTATATCAAGGAGAGAGAGGTCATCTTTTGATGTGAAGCCCAAAGCCATAGGTTGTCTAGCTTACATGTAAATCCAAACCTATCCCCATATACAGAATTTTACAAAAAAAAAAAAAAATGACTCTGGAGTGTTATCATACACAATTTATGATAGTACTCCAGAGAAATAGGAAATGAGAAACTTGTGTACCTTAATTTTACAATTTAAATACATTTTGACTGTGTGTGGAGGAGATGAAGAAGCTGAATTACTACAAGAATTACAATTTTGTATTCTAGTCTCTTTTTTTGTACAACATTTGCTAATACCCCTAATATAAGTCTTACAACTTATGAAACTTGTAAGATTTTATTTGTTTAGTTTTTATTAAAAACTCATTATTTATCTAGGAAGATGGTTTAATGTTAAATCTGGTGTAAGACATGGATGTACATTATCCCCTCTTTTATTCATTATCTATATGGATCACATTATGAAGGAAAGTGGTATTAAACATGATATCAAAATTGGAAATATTAATGACAACTCTCTGCGGACGATGTTATACTTCTAAATAAATCTGCTAAAAGTCTGCAAGATTCCCTGACTAAATTGAATAACTGTTGTAACAGATATGGTATGAAGGTGAGCAATAAAAAGACAAAGACAATGAAAATAGGCAGAATCGTTGAAAATGTCAACTGCATTGTGAACGGAGAACCTGCAGAACAAGTAAAACATTTCAGCTAACAGTGAAGATGGTAAATTAAATATGGAAATAGACAATAGAATCAACAAAGCTGGTATGGTAGGAAGTCAACTGAATAAATTTATATGGAATAAGAGAGAAATTAGTGAAAACAATAAATTAGCTGTATACAGGACAGTGTTCAGACCAGTTTTAACTTATGGATCTGAGAGCTGGGTCAGAAGTAAAACACTTCACCAAAGACTAGAGACTGCAGATATGAGAGTCCTGAGAAAGATCAGAAGCACTGTAAAACTCTATGTAGCTTGGAAATACCAAAGCTACATACATAGATTTTTACAGATGTCAAGTCCCATGAGAATGTTACAAAAATAACCTTGTTTGTCTCTATATATTTTATGCTAAATATTACTGTAAATAACCCTATAGGAATTAACTGTATTTACTCCTTTAACAAGAATATTTTAGAATGTCAAAAAAAAGGCAATGCTTTGTCACCGGAACTTCGTTTAATAGCTCTATATGAGGGCATAAGAAAGTTGTTTATTTACGATTTTAGTGTATGAGAAAGTTGCTTACAAGCTCTGCGCATAAACACCTTCAAAGTCAGTGCCTGAGAGATCTGAAAGGTTCAGACAAGTTTCCGCTGCCCGACAAGATACGATCAAAGGAATGCACGGAGGAGAAGAAAGAACGGGTTGGTCTTAAAAGATGATCAAGGAGTCGTGCCGAATTCTTCGAGGGTTACAACCTTTTGTGCAAGGTCCCGGAGAAGGTGTAATAAAAAGGGACTCAGTCAAACATCGAGGGAGGAGCCAGTCGGCAACAGTTCCAGTCATCGGAAGAGGAGAAGCGCAGGAAGTAGGATCCAGAGGACCCGGACGTTACGGCGAGCCCACGCTAGAGGAGAAAATTGGGAATGACGAGAGAACAAGCGGATGTAAATACCCAAGCCAAGCGTCAGTCGGAAGTCCTTTTGCCAGGAGCATTTCAAGTACCACAGATAGCAGTCCACAGCCTGCCAATTCCCTATGAGACACTGCTGATGCAAGACACTCCTGAAGGAAGCCTAAAGCCTGAGATGAAAGAAAAGCTATAGAGAGTTTAGTGCAAGACTTTTGATAGAATTTGCAATACAGAGCCTCTGTATTTAGACGTTAGCTAACCTCTTAATGAGTAAATCGGTTTTCAATAATTTGATTTAATAAGCAGAGAAGTAATCGAGTAATTGTATTGTATAGTTAATTAATATTGAAAAGGGAAAGTTTGTTTCTTTATGCTGAAAGTCTAATGAATAGATACAGGGAGTAACCTCCCTATCGTTTAATTAATGTACTTTGATATTAATGTAAATAAATGTGTTTTATTTATATGTCAATATAACGCCTGATTCTTTAAATTACAATGCACTGTTCCTAAATAAAGTCTGACTTGTGAGCGAGAAACAACTAAGGCATATCAAGAGTAGTTTAAGTATTTGAGAAACCACGGCTGTTTATGTAAACTTTATTGAAGGAATTTATGATAGTGAGAGAGATCTACCGGATGCATTACTGAGTCTTATGCCGATATAGAATTACTGGTGGCGCAGCCTTAAGAAATAAAATTTCCAGTGTTCATAGGCATCTGACTAGTAAATGCGAAACATAGTATGCAATAGAATAAGTAAGAAAGGCTACGAAAGCAAAAGAGCACTGCTATAAAAAATAAAGAAGATATTACAATAGTCAAATAAACAGCCTTTTGTTACAATAACAGCATAATGTTACAGCGTGAACAGATGGCATCAATGGCGATATCATATTAAAAATGAAGATATTAGGAAAGAATTGTCAGCATCCAGAAATGCGTTAGCAAAGCTAATCTCAGGTGGTATGGTCACTTAAACAGAATGGGCGAGGAAAGATTAGCAAAATAAGTGTTCTCTACCAGGTTGGCAGGAAACGACCCAGAGGAAGACCATGATATAGGTGGATTGATACGGTACAAAGTGCCTTAGACGATAGAAATATATAAGATCTGATAATATTGGAGTCTTGACAAGTGACAGACTGATATGGAGGAAAATTGTAGATAGGAAGTTAGTAATGATGTAAATTTTTCATGTAGTACTATCATATCCTGTACACCCCTTGAAGGTACATGGCAGGAATTTGATGATGATGATTATTTATCTAAAAACATGAGGTCTCAATACTGGAACTGTCTACAGAACTGCTAAACCACAGAAACTTACGTATATTCAATTAATACTAGGATATATATGGCAAGATCATATTCCTAATACTGTCATTACTGAAGAAAGCCAGCAATGACCTAACAGAAATAATTCAAAAAGGTCAACCGAGATGGTTGGGACACCAACTTAAATATCCGCCTTCACCTATGTTCAGTGTTCTTGCTTTTTACATGCCAACTAATGGACACAGAGGACAAGGAAGACCAAGAAAACAGTTTTGGCAATACATAAGCAAACTTCTTTTTGAAGATAAGGCTCATGAACCATCTGGCACAAAACATGGCTCACTCTCATCCAAAAGACTAACTCCATGAGTTTCTGCTAAATGAATATTTCTGTATATAATTCCCTATTCTATCATGAATAAATGATGATAAACAAGTTAGCATCTGGACAAGGAGGACATAAGCGCTTACATATAAAGGGCATCAAGATATTCTGGAAGGCAAAAAGACTATCAATATGATGTGTATGTGCTAAAAAAAAAAAAGATAAAATCTCATCTGAGAAACTGAAAGTAGATTGGACTGCAGCAAATATACAGCATGACGATTCGTCCTAGAGATGCTTGAGCAGCCACCAGAGTATGAAAAACTGGTCTCATAATAAGATATAAATATGTAAGATATATCTATATTCAGTAATATGTCTCACTTTCCTGCTAGAAGTAACTTATCTGATGGAAAAAAGATGCATTAGTTAACAATTCTCATAGACAGGCTTATACGTTGGTTATGCATTACTAAATCACTTAAGGAATTGAACAACGTAGATACAAATATAAACTGAATTACGCTTTAATAAATATTTCCGATCTTTCGGCAACGTCACGTTGCCATTTTCAAAAGGAACTTACAAAAAGGCACGTGCACGTAGGCACTACAACACAGTAACTGAGAATGAAGAGATGAAGATATTGTTCTCCTAGAAGTCCTGATGGTGCCCTCTAGTGGGCTAAGTAGGTGTTCTTGGCCTTTGGGCTGAAGGTCTCATATAACGTAAGCCTCCCAAATTTGGGACAGTCGCATACAACCAAATTTCTTGAGGTTTGGAGAGTTTCTTAGGGCTGAGGCTGATTCCATAAATAGTCTTTCAAATTTGTATTTGCTACAGTGTATTACTGTACACTGTAGCAAATATTCTTCCACCGTATTCTGTGGCATGTTTCCAGAGCATGGTCTGCAAGACCAGAATGGCTGTACTTGTGAAAACAGATGTAGTTCTTTGTTCAGAAATTCTGATATTCTTTGTCCTGCCTGTTTGGCCAAAGTAAGACAGTTTACAACTGCAAGGGACCTGGTATACACCAAGTAGGTCTAGGGGAAGTGGTTGGTCTTTGGTGGAGCAGATAAGGGATGCCAATTTTCTGTAAGGTCTGTAACAGGAGGTCAGGTCATGTTTTTTTTAAGATTTTGGATTTTGATTTCCGAGGTGCCTTGGATGTAGGGAATGGTGATGGATTTAGAGTAATTCTTTTTGTGGAAGGGGGGGGGGGTTGTGGTTTGTAGGTTTTAATATTTTTCGGATTTTTTTGGGGGGTAGAGAAAGTGTTGAGAATGTGATTTAGTTCAGTGTTTAGGGCCAAGTTGTTAGAACAGATTAGTTTAGCCCTGTTGTATAGTGTTTTTACCACTCCATATTGTTGTGAGTGTGTGTGTGGGGGGGGGGGGATTGTTGGTGAATATATCTGCCTGTATGGGTGGGTTTTCTATAAACTGAGAAAACCAAGGTTCCATCAGGCTGGCGGGTGACTAGTGTGTGTCTAGGAAAGGAAGGCTGTTGTTTTCCTCTTTTTCCAGGGTGAACTTGATTCTGGAGTGTTGGTTGTTTAAGTGTGTTAAGAAGGAGAGGAGTGTTTCAGAGCCATGTGGCCAAATAGCGAACACATCATCAATGTAGCGAAGCCATATGGCTGGTTTTTGTGGGGCAGAGGCTAAGGCTTTTTCTTCAAAGGTCTCCATAAAGAAATTGGCCAAGGGTGGGGAGAGTGGTGAACCCATGGCTGTCCCCTCTGTTTGTAGAATTTTCCCTGCCAAACGAAATAGCCTGAGTTCATTGTGAACTGAAATAGGGCTGAGATATCAAGAGAAAATTTAGCTTTGATTAGCTCTAAAGTTTCGTTGAGTGGGACATTTGTGAATAAGGAGGAGACATCAAAGCTGACCATTATGTCAGTATGTTGGAGTGTAAGGTTTTCTATGGTGGGCTTTGAAGTGGGCTGAGTTTTTTTTGTGTGATGGTGTTGCCAGTATAGTGTGCGAGCTCTTTGGCCAAATGTTTAGCTAATTTGTATGTGGGGGAATCAATGCCATCCACTATGGGACGTGATGGCACATTTTCTTTATGTACTTTTGGGAGTCCATAAATACGGGGGGGTCTCTAAACCTCAACAAATTTGGTTGTATGCGACTGCCCCAAATTTGTGAAGCTTACATCAGCAGACCTTCAGCCAAACGGCCAAGAACACCTACTTATCCCGCTAGAAGGCACCATCAGGACTTCTAGGAGAACAATAGCTTCATCTCTTCATTCTCATTTACTGTGTTGTAGTGCCTACGTGCACGTGCCTTTTTGTAAGTTCCTTTTGAAAATGGTAACGTGACGTTGCCGAAATATCGGAAAATATTTATTAAAGTGTAATTTAATTTATATTCGTATTTACGTTGTTCAATTCCTTAAGTGATTTAGTAATTAGTTAACAATGTCAAAAGTTGGGTGTTTTGCATCATGGGAAAGCAACTAAGGGTATGAAGCCAGCATAATCTGTCTGTTATTGCACATATTCTTCTGGCTGGTTTATTTGTTTTATATTATGAAAACAAAAAATCCCAAGTTTCCAGGAGAGAAAACTGTCGTTTCTCTATAAGACAGGCCAACTCACCTTTAGCTGAAATGCCCTATTAAAAGTTATTCACATCCTAGATAAGATTCAAACTCAGGATTTTCCAACTAAAGGCTCAGTATTCAAGTAAAATGCATCATTCAGATGCCACTCTATGGGTATTGGAACTTGATATGTAGCGAGAGAATAAACACTTCAATACAACCAGCACTGAACTGTTTCCACTTGATACAATGGGTCTATTCATTTATGCTCACAATGTGGAACAAATACAAGCAGATTCATTAGTTTTCTCAGCTAGTACTATAATAGATATATACAGTCATACCCCGAAGTTACGCGGTAGGTGGGACTAACAAAAAGCGCGTAAGTCGAATTCGCGTAACTCGGGTATAATTTTGCATACAAACATACAAAATATTAGGTAATTGGGACCAAAGGTTTACAAAAACACCTATATTTTTTAAGAAATATAATCATAATTGTAGTTTTTCATACATAAAAAAAAAGAAAGTTATTTCGATGTCAATGGTTTCATAAAATGAATAGATTCGTCTGACGGCACAATGTCTTTTTCTTGTCACGCAAAATTTCTTCATAGCAAACTAATGATTTTTTTATTCCTTACCTTGTGGCTACAATTCGTTCCTCATTAGAATCTATGTCCTCCAAAATCTGTAAACCTTTCTTTTATGATTGTTCTGAATGTGGATTTCTGTAGATCGAACTTCTTTGCTAGCTCACAAATTTTCATTCCGCCTTCAAAATCCTTAATAATGTTGAGTTTTGTTTCCAAAGTCAATGTTTTTCTTTTCTTGCTAGCTGTAGAAGAATCGGACTTGCTTTCTTTGGACAACATTATTATTCTTATGTGATAAAATTTTTATCAAGAACATAACATTAAACAATCGCAAGGTTTGTACACTATAAAAATTGTGTATGAATGGAAACCGCACAAAACACATCAGTGCTTGTTCACAGCATGTGCAACACTGGCGAATGCAGCCGGCGCTGGAAAGATATGACTAGTGGTGAGGCGTGAAGGGAATACGTATATATATGAAACCGCGTAACTCCGGATTCGCATAAGTCGGGGTATGACTGTATATTTTTTATAAAGAATAGTTGCATGTGTGTGGGGGGGGGAATTTTGACAAATGTAGCAAGTTTATAAGTGATCTGTCCATATTATCCAGGGTGGTTTAGCATGGTAAGGTTTCAGCTTTGACAATTTCTTTGAACCAGGAGGAACGTCTTTTTTTTTTTTTTTTTTGTATTCTGTTTGTTTCATTAAACTTTAGCATTACCTGCTTTGGTTACAATAAAGCTTTTTTGCTGTTTTATTTATTATATGGCATGTACACATGGTTAAAAGACAATAAGATAAAATATACATGAATATAGATAAGATACACACATATGATAATATAAATAAAAAAAGTAAAACATCTACATTCAGGTAAATACAAACATGAAATTTATGACAAGCATTAGACAGAAGATTAATCATATTTTAACATTTAGGTTTTTAATCCAATTGATCGCCTCTGGGGATAGGTCAAAGATATCCTTAATGGGAGCTGATGGCATACCCTAGATATGCCATCAGCTCCCATTGCTGTACTATATGGCGAATGGTTTGGGTCTTGACTCCACAGGGACAGTGGGGATTTGGTATCTTACCCCACTTTGAAAGTTAAGTCTCCATATACACCATGGCCTGTACAAATCCTGTTAGCCGTCGTTCATATATTCCTGGGCAAGTAATATCCAGATGGTTTTTGGAAGATGTTTATGTAATAACAAACGTCAGGTGATATGTACTGGAATGTACTGCTTGGGACCACAGTACATTCCACCTACTCACCATACTATCATTCTGGCTAAGAAGATTATGGGTGGTTTTTATGGCAGGTCTTCTGGATTTTAGTCAATTAGATAAAGCATCTGGAATAATTTTAGTCTATTAGATAAAGCCAAAATCTCCCATGTATTGGGAGGTTTTGGCTATTTAAAATTCTTTTATATTCACGAAGCAAGGCTTCCTGTCGTTGTAGTTCTGGAGGAGCAATATGGCTCAAAGTGGAGAGCCATTGTAAGGGTGTACTCCTAATGCAACCAGTTATTAAACGTAAAGTGGAGTTAAGTTGAGCATCTAGTTTATTGACATGGTAACCATTGAGCCAGACAGGAGCAGCATACTCTGCTCAGGACTGCCACATAGTATTTTTCTTGTGTGCGCAATTAATGTTTGACGCCTTTCCAAAAAAAATTTTTTTTTGAATAAAGTGTGAATAAAATGAACAGGAAATGAAAAACAAATGAAAACCACTTTACAGTATAACGTTACCTACAGATTAATCCTGCTTATATAAATTTTCAAAATAATATAAAATCGTAATATAAAGTTAAGAGATTTATTCAAATATTCTTTACATTAATAAATAAATTAATTTTGAGGATTCAACGAAAATAGATAAGAGAATTTTACAAGAATGTTTCGCATTGGACTCGAGAGTTTGCCGATTATTTTGTGTTGCTGACGCCGCCCTAACAGCCCGCTAACATAAGAGGCTCGAATGTCGAGAAGAATGAGTTATCAGTAGTAGGCCAACTTTTAGGGCTGAACCACATGCATCCGATCCAATTAAAATTAAGATACAGCCCTTACACGGAACTCAACAATTAATCATAAGTTGATTTATGATACATCAAAAAATAAAGAACTATTTTAGGTATATTTTTATAAATTTTAATCAAAAATTATAGTGATATAATCGAATCCAGGATATAATTTCAGAATTTATTTGTTCATTTCTGGGAAGATCTGAAGGGGCCCGAACGGAAGACGACGTACATTCATAATTATATGTACCATTCGTTGTTTGTTTAAATTCTTATCTCATATTTTTTGAGATATTTTAGGCGCCTTTTCTTCTGCGGCGCCTGTGTATATTGCACATACCACCAACTGGGCCTGACTTTGCTGCACTGTAAATTAGATCCATGGTGGTGCACCGCAGAGTTGTGGCACTTGAGCCCCATATAGTACCACAAAGCTTCTGAACTATGTTATTTCTGGTGTGAACTTTAGCAGCGATATTAATCATATGCTGTTTATATGACAAAGTTCTATCCAAAGTTATTTCCAGATATTTAGGTGTCAGATTAAACGAAATTAATGTCTCATCATCTCATCTCTGGTTTTTGATTTACAAGTCTGTTATTGAGGTGGAAGCAAGACCATTCAGTTTTACCAGAATTTGGTTAATCTCCATTTTTTTATAGAACTGCCATAAAGCTGACAGATCATTGCCAATATTTCTTCAGTTCTTTGTATAGACTGGTCGCTGATCGCCAAAGCTAGATTATCTGCATAAGCAAACTTCCTGCTAGCTGTTTCAAGAATATCTGTGATGTAAAGGCTAAAAAGCAGTGGTGCGAGCACTGAGTCCTGAGGTAATCCATTCTTAAGTACTCTGTTTACTGATGCTTCCTCATGACTACCCTGAAATATCGATCACACAGTAATTTGGTTAGGAGATGACCAATATTTTACATGGGATGACCTTAAGAAATTTATATACGAGTCCCTCCCTCCAAACAGTATCGTAAGCTGCTGTTAAGTCAATAAAGACTGCAGTAGGCTTCAGGCATTTTTGAAATCCTGCTTCAATGTAGGTTGTTAAGCTGAGAACTTGATCTCACTAATCCTATTCAATATTAGTCTCTCCAACAACAGTCTCTCCTTTTATTGCTGTTGTATAAACTAACTGTTGCTATTACAAACAAACAATCTACAAACAGGTCAACATTCTGATGTCACTAAGTATCATGCAACCTAATACGATATGTTGGAGACCATGTTGGGTTTTTTTGGGGAGGAAATACAGAAAAGAGTTTAGCTAGGGTAATGATGCTGGCATCCAAAAGAACACTGTTAGCTACTCAGGATGAGGTGATACATCCCAGGTTTAACACTGATCACAATTTCAGGGACTAAATCACATTATAAAATATTGGTTATTTTTACATGCTAGGGAAACTTATACAAGAACTGGATGGGACCAACGAAGACCTTCTTATATAAAAATTGGGACTGCAGTTTTTATATAATAACACTGAGACACAAAAAAAATCTTCAGGACAGCCCTGCTCAAACTCATACTTTGGCTATGCTATGTGGATGATGTGCTTGCTATCTGGCTACATGATCCAGATACATTAAAAGGTAGTATTTATCATAGCCAATATCCAAAAAAATACACTTCAGAAAAGACAACACTGTCTACTCTTCCTAAATGCCAGTTATACATCCTTTAAATGGTTCTCGGCCATTCTCCATTTAAAGAATGGTTAACACATGTCAACTCACTGAACAGACAGACAGAAATTCTTCCATCTGTCTTGAAGAACATTAGAAATCATTATGTTAAGTCAAGCCTAGAAGATCAAGCACTCAACAATCTTCACAGAGGAATATCAGCACCACTTCTTGATGATTACCCTTGAGGTATGTATCTTTACAGGAGATACTAGAATAGCACTACACAGGTAAATTTACATTATTACTTTCTTCAAAATTATTTGACAGGTCTCTAATGGTGTCAGCTCATACACTTCAATCTTCTAAGACTACTTCCCCACATCTGCAACAATCCAGTGAGGTCCCATTACCCATTTCATTCTAATCCCTCCTTTCTCATTCTGTTCAAATGACCATGCCACCTTAAATCAGTTCTACATGCATATGCACATACATGGATGCTAATGGTCTTAAGTTCCTTACAAATATCTTCATTTTTAATATGACTATGCAACTGATACAACCTGTTCACACTCTTAATTTTCCTCATAACTAGAACCAATGAGGGGAAGGAGAGCATACAAATTAATGGAGTCGGGGACAGTAGTATCATTATTAGCCATTGCTATGGGAATGGCCAATATTTTATTTTATTTTTTTTTTTAACTGGATGCAAATCTTCCTTTTCTTGTTGGCTCTACTCAACTTCACATGTATGATCTCTAGTCATCAATGAACTCTTCATTGAAATAAGAATGTGTATATTCATCTATATTTAAATGAAATAATTAATATAAAGCATGAATATAATAATGAATACTATAAAGCAATAACTGTATATTAAAAACTTAAACTGAAAAAATTTTTAAATTATTTCTTTATTTATTTTGGAGCAAACAAACACTAATCAACTTACCCGAATCCTGATATCCTAACACTATTTTAGAATCACCTACATGACCAATATACATTTTGCCCCTTCGGATAAAAGCGACACTAGCAGTTGTTCCAGAGGTACTAGGCAAACCAGAAACTGTTTTTGGCCACTTACCTAATGTAGGAACATTCCTTTCATTAGCCTTTTCAAAACTATCTCTATTGACAATAACTGCTAACAAACACTAATTTAAGAAATAATATTGGAAATAAGAAGGAAAATAATTAGCAATAATGCAAAAGAATTACTTTTAAAAGTTTGCATTTCCAGCACATAAATTTATGTTCAATTTATCATACATTATGATGTGTAAAATAAAATGCCTATAAAAATGAAAATGCTCATTTCTATATTCACTGAGCACACTAACTATAAAAACAAGCTATTCACATCATTCAAAAGGTCAAGCATGACTTTTTTGCTTGTTCATAATGAATAGTCTGCAAATGATTTGCATGTGATTACATTGCCAGCTTGATTTGATGAGTGGATAGTGTCTGTGCTCTCTGACAAACTGTCGAATTAAATCCCACTTCACATGAATCTTTTTGAAAGATCTTTTGTGTAAGGTTAACTTCTGCTATCTACTGCAAGCTCATCACTCTGTTCATTGGACTGAAGAAGCACTTGAAAATACTATGTTTGGTATCTTATAAACAGAGAAACCAAATTATTATTATTATTATTATGTGACACCTCCAAGGACTCATTAAGAGAGAGAGAGAGAGAGGGCACTCTACCGTACATCTTCATCCACTTCTAACTATTTACATAAAATAACAAGACTACTCAAATGTTTAACACTAGGATTAAACATCTGCTGGATAACACTATCAGGTAGAGCCAAAGCTTAGTATTATTTCATTATCCAAGAATCATTCTAGGTTTTGAATTATGTATTTTAGGGTGATCTTTTTAAATTTCTCAGTTTTTGGGAATTGGTTGTGTGAAAGAATGAAGTAAATAAACGTCAATGGCCTGGTTGGCTGAGTGGTTAATGTATTTGCTCTCCAGCCAAAAGGCTGTAGGTTCGAATCCTGCTGTGGGCATCGATGTTCGTGATATACTGTCCACTACCACCACTGGTATTTTCACAGACAATCTGTGAAAATAGTTGTAGTTGATGGATTAAGAGATGGAGATGGTGAGTTGCTGCCCTCCCTCTAGGAGTCTTTGGATTAATTGGAGGTGTCACATAAAAAATAATAAGCTAATGCCTTTTAATCAGAGATAGCTGGCCCATGCTTATCATTAATTATAGGCAACCACTGATGAAGAGACTGACAAACAAGTGCTGCCATCTCTTGGTACCTAACTCAAATAGGATATGTTACTGTCTGAAATAGTGTGGGTCCTACAGATGATTTTTTTGAGTTTATGGGATGAAAACCCAATGAAAAACAAAATTAAAAAAAATGGACATTTAGGGAATAGAGATGCACAAGGTTGCTAAAATGAGAGAAACATTTGACTATTAGTGGAGTGAAGAAAGCTGTTGAATGGGCGATTCCACATTTCAGTTTCTGATTGCTCTTTTCCTATTTTATGTACTGATATGTAATCTTAATTGCATCCATCCTGTTTTTTGTTTTTTTTTATAAAATCACTGTCACTACTTATCTCATTTAACAATCTTCCAAAATAATTACTTACTGTAAACATTTTTGATGTCACCTTTATCATCTTTAATTCATTTTATATTGCTCTTTTTTCCCCATTTTAATGTAAAAAAAAAACAATAGCCTTCAGAACGTTCTGTGACCTTCATGATATTTATCTCCTATATTGTTACCAGTCTTCCCACAACTTTTGTTTAACTACTTTTACACACAGCTTGGCTTTCTTACATGTTATACTGTATTCTCTGAGAACACCTGTTGACATCTCAAGTTATTTTCGATATGTTTTCTCATGGAAAAGAAAAAGGCATATATTTCTTGCGATTTGTCTCTCTCTTTTTCAAATAAATTCTTGAGTCTACGATGAACTCAAGTTCATCGTAGTTCAGATCAAATATCCAAGGTTTGGTTCACGTTTTTCAAACTCATTCATTTTCTTTTTAAATCACATTTCTGTATTTGAGTCTCATATATATGTGTATGTATATCACATTTATTAGACTGGATTATTAACCAAAATTTATGACAAATATGTGGTTTAGGATATGATGACTTAGAACTGCAGCTGTGCAAAATGACTATACTTCAATTATTGATATAAAGGATATTATACAGGTATCCCTCGATGTTACTGCGTGTATCAAAATCGTGTTAATCAATGGTAAAAATTACAACTCGTCCATGATTGATTACTGTATTAATAATTTGTTTTATATGATACTCTTTTAGGAAAGATAAAAAATGAATGCAAAGTAAATGTTTAATAAATACTTGTATCTACATTATTTATTGCAATTTTTTTTTATCAAAAGAAGTTATCAAGAGTCATTTGAACAGTTTTAGTTTCTTTCTTATCGGCATAAATTCTACGATAACAAGCAAAATGACTCTCCAGACCTTGGCAAACAAGCAATAAAACATAAAGAAAAATCACTGCAAATATAATACATGGTGGTACAAATTAAGTGGATATTGAATCCAACATTATTTCATAGCCGAATATAGAAACTACAAGTTTCGTGCCGAATATATAGAAACTAAATGTTTCGGCAGATGCAAACAAAAGCAACCTTATGGGCAACTTGTAGTAAAGGTGGAGTAAGCCCCAGATCACTTTCCTTAGTATTTTCCATAATGTAAAGCACATCTCCGAGAGGACATGTATGATAAATAAACCTTTAGCTCTCTATTTCAGTAATACATGATGGTTTATTTATTTTCAGTTACAATCTAGAAATTATAGAAAAAAATAAAAAACTAAACCATACTATACTGACATCAGAGGTTGCGGCATCTCTCAGATACAATTTACTGTCAAATATCACAAACCTTTACATAACATGTGTTAAACCAAACTGACAGCAAAAAACAGTGCGGAATATCACTCGAACACATGAATGCACAGCTACTCATGACCTCCAAGCTATACACTAAATTGTGTCAGAATATTTATATTAAACATTTTGCATGTATCTGTCAGATCAGCTACGAGCTCCGCAGGGTTAAAGGCACGTTAATCAAAACTCTTGCCGTGTATATCAAGGAATTGCCACAATTAATTCTGCTGCGTTAAAGATTCAAAAATTTTCTGAGATCTTATGAAAATATTGCCTTTGGCAGGAACTGTCTTGATTTGCACCACTTAAAAAACATGAAATCAACCCATAAGCTTATGTATTTGTCTTTTATTAATACATTTAGTTTTCAGTATACTAAAATACATCATTCAAAACCTAGAATGATTCTTGGATAATGAAATAATACTAAGCTTTGGCTCTACCTGATGGTGTTATCCAGCAGATGTTTAATCCTAGTGTTAAACATTTGAGTAGTCTTGTTATTTTATGTAAATAGAAGTGGATGAAGATGTACGGTAGTGCCCTCTCTCTCTCTCAATGAGTCCTTGGAGGTGTCACATAATAATAATACTTATTTTGTACTTTAGTTCTCATCAGAGACCAGGCACAAAAACCTTAAGAGAACCATAAACTCTCTGTCAAACCGTAGCAATCCCAGGTCAAAAAGTATATTTTTCTTAAGTGAACTCTCAGTAAATGCATGCATAAATATTGCAATAAAGAACTTCATTCTGGCAAAATTAAGTTATTGATATAAAGAATATTATATATCCATTATTATAGTCAGATTCAAAATTTTCCTGAAAGCTTATGACAGTATAACCTTCGACATCAAATATATAATATTTATATCAATAACTTAATTTTGCCAGAATGAAGCCTTTTTAGGCTCTTTATTGTAATATCAAACTTCAGTTTTGAGAAGTGAAATAACAGCTAATGCCATTTCCTCTCTAGTGTACTGGATACAAAGAGCAAAAGGGCAGGGAGATATTAGCTAGAAGTTAAAAATTATGTGATCAAACAGCAATTTCAAATAAGTCATTTCATTTCACCTGGCTGTGCTGGTAAGTCAGTTGGTAAAGGCCACTACCTGATTATCACAAGAGCTATGGGTTCAAAATTCATTAAGACATGGATAGTTGTAAAAGCATGCTCTGGATATACAGCCTCTTGAAATGGAGCTTTTTAAGCCCCATTTCAAGAGGCTGTATTAATCTTGTTAAATGTTTCGCAAAATAAGAAGAACTGCATTCATCTGTCTACATGGATATAATAAGTTTTCAATAGAAGAATGGATTTTAATGAAATTTTTTTGTTGAGTCATGTCATTGTTGATTTATAGTGGATTATAATAAGGTGACTACAGTTCTGGATAGGGGTGATTCATATACAGTGATACTTCTGGGTTTTACAAAGCATTTGACAGGCTACAATATCAAACTAGTGTATAAGTTATGGCAAATGAGATTGGAAAATCAATTGGTTGATTGGATAGTAAACTGACTTTCTAATTGATATCAAACGATGGTGTATAGAGGTGCCATATCTCTCAGGAGGAGAGTTACCAGTGCAGTGCCACAGGGTTCTGTTCTAGGGCCACTACTGTTCAGTTTGTTTGTTAATGGTATTGCGAGTGGTTTCAAACTGATATTCAGCTGTTTGTGGATGATGCTGGTGTTTCAGAGCGATTTGAATAAAGTGACTATATGGGCAAACAAGTGGGGATGTCAACTTAAAACCAGTAAATTGTAAGGTTTTGCACTTTAGATCTCAAAAAAGTAAAGCTATGTATCATACTGGAGACATTGTATTACAGGAGGTGGATGAAGCATGTGATCTTGGCAGATAAAGAATTGAAGTTCAAGGGACATACTGCAAAAATAATAAAAACAGCACAAAGAAATGCCAGTATACTAAGAAGAACACTGACAAGTAGAGATAAAGATGTGGTCATCCCACTGTACAATGCTTTGATTAGACCACATCTAAACTACTGCACATCAATTTGGTCACCTCCATTCCTATGCAAGAAGCAAGATGTGGAAAACGTTCAGAGATGAATCACAAAAGCAATATTGGGATTGTGGAATACTGACTATGAAGACAGGTTGGGAGAACAGATGCCAGTCAATAGGTGAAAGAGGGGTGATATGATTGAGACATAAATTGCTAAGGGGGTGCTTATCAAATACATACCCAGGATATTTTTCAAAGGGTTGAAGGAGGGAAGGGAATAGAGACAAGAGGTCATTCTTTGAAGTTGTATACAGGTGTGCTGCATAAGAGAGTGCAGCATGACTTTTTTGTATGGAGAGTCGTTGGCGAGTAAAATTTTTTGCCAAATGAGATGGCGAGTGCACAAACATTATTTTTGTTAGAATGCATCTTCCTATTGCCTCGCTTGATGAATCTTGACTCTAGGAGGTGTATGTAATAATAAAAACAATAATAATGTTTAAAATCAGTCACAACAATTCAAAAAGATTATGGTACAAACAATAATAAATGTAGTGGACATATAGCAAATGACAGCCTGGTTGGCTAAACAGATAGCACATTCACTATTGAACCAACAGATTGCAGGTTAGAATCCCACTGTAGTCATGGATTTATAAATGTTTTAAAGTGGTTGATGAATTTCATGGTCCATTGTGAGAATACCTTGCTTATTAGAAGTTTTGAAGGAAAAATAAAAAATTCCATGTTTTGCTTCTAGATCAGTGTCTAGATTATCTAACCCACAGGCTCACCCACAATAATAATACTCAATACTCAAATAATACTCAACTGTGACATGAACTCTATCAACATCCACCGGCCCTACATAATCGCCGAGGTTTGGAAGCTTCACAAAGTAAAATCGAGGTCACAACCCTGACCAATCTGCGATAATACAAACACTTCAAAGGCAGAAACACCTAACCGACCTGACATAGCAACCACTTCCTCCATGAGTTCAGACGACGACCAAGCATAGTCGAAATGGACTGCACCCCATCAACCCCCCCCTCAAAAAATCAGTTGCTGTTTTCATCCCCTTTCACCCTTTCCCACCCTATATAAAAAAATGCTCCACCCATCCCTAATAATATAATGTGTATATATATATATATATTATACAAAAAAAAACAGGTTTCTTCTATCACAATATATTTTAATTCTCCCACATTGCCCAAAATCCCCCCCCACACACACACACGTCCTTCCAAAACACCATAACTGCAGTAGTTTGCACACCGCAGAAAGAAGACAAGCCACAACATCCAGGAAAAAAGGTATGTGCAAATTTCTCTTCCTTTATGCTACATATATTTGTTGGTAAATATACATCTACAATGCCCTAAGAATCCATGAGTAAAAAGCCAATGACATTTAAACAGGGCACTCCTAAACAGAAACATGCAAAATAGCTGTAAATATAATAGTTTGTTAAGAGGAGTAACATGGGAGTTTTCCCAGAAATAATATCCATAATACTCAAGTTTACAACATTTCATTGGTAGGTTGGATTCACGTTATCTATATAATTTTTTTAAAAAAAAATAACTTATAGGACTATATAGCTAAATGATAAAATAGAAAATAACTAAAATTTATTTCCAATGGCATTACTAGTTTTGTCTTCCAAGAAGACTTCATCAGGTGAATAATACATAGAAGAGAAAAAAAACATTACTTGGGTACATCACCAAACTTCTAAATTATCAATGGATTGCTTACATTAGAATGAATTCGTGGACTAGTCCGCATTGGTGTGCCCATGCACAAGGACATGGTCTCAAAACCACCATAGCTGAATATCAAAGAGTAACAATCAGAAAGATTGTGACCGAGGTTGGCATTAGGGTGAACAGGATTTAGTGCAATTTTTTGTTGATTTTAAGAGTTTGCTTTCAAGTTCACCACCATATCATTTGTAAATGATATCAGATCTATCCCAGTTTACTGAGTGTACAGTGGATTGATGGTCATTGGGATCAGAAGAATTAAGAACATGACTGAATAAAGCTTTGGCCCTGATTCTACCATAGGTGATATCTCTGAAATATTTCTCAATAGAGCTCAATTGATTTCAATATTTGCCTATACTATGGAGAATTACAGCCACAGTAAACACCTGCCTACTTCAAACTGTTATGTTTAGGTTTTACTGGTTGAAGCCAGGATATCAAAGCCTTGTTAGGGGGGGGGGGGGAGTAAGGTACAAATCTTATATTTCTTGAGGATTCTTACTAATTTGTTAGAAATAGAGCTGATATACGGAATACATAGAATAAAACCTTTTACATCATTAATCTCTTCGACACGGTGTGTAGGAGGATTAGAGAAGAGTTTAGAAATAGTAATGAATAGAAATAATAGAAATGTTTTGTAAGTTTTACATCAAGAAAAGGAAGCGAACTGTTAACTTCTAGTTCTGCTGTAAATTTTATGGATGTTGTTGTTAAGATGGTTCAAGAACTCTTGGAGTGAATCTGGACCAAAAACTTCTTCAAAAACTGCTAGTACAGGTGATAGAGGGTTGCCCATGGCTAACCCATAATATTACTTGTAGATTGTGTTTCCAAAAAAGAATTAGCCTGAATGTATATAGCGACTTAAGAGGGTCATGATTTTTTTAGATTATCTTGTAAACGATAATCTAAAGAAAATATATTAAAAAATTATTTATCTTGTAAAAGAACTAATACTACATTTGTGGTACATTAGTAAATAGAGAAGTAATATCAAAAGCTGGCTAACATTTCATCCTTTTGTAGGTGTATGTCTTTAATCTTGGAAACAAAATGTTGGAAATTCTTAATGCAGGAATCAGAAGAATCTGTAAAAGCTTTTAATAATTTTGCCAGATGTTTGGTTAACTTATAAGTAGGGAAGCCAATTCCATCTACAGTTGGTCTTAGTGGGGATGTTTTCTTCGTATTTTTGGAATCATTCATGCAAAGGAATGAGGGGATGCAGGGACTGGAGAAATAATCTTAATTCTCTAGAGAATTCAAAACTAGAATAGAGAAGGTTATTAGTTTGGTTACATAATTCTCATGTTGGATCATTATCAAGAATGGAGTATCTGTATATAGTAACTCTGCCATTTTGTAATAATATTCTTCAGTATCTAAGATAACTGTGGCATTTCCTTTGAAAGCAGGAAGGATTATAATATTTTTTATTTTCTTTTAAATATTTTAGTGCTTAGAGTTCTGCTTTGGTAACATTACTTTTTTGGTGATTTTACTTGGTTAATAGCAAAAGATTGATTAGAATCAATCTATTCTCGTAGAAAATTATTTCTTAAGTTATTTAGTAATCAGAATCGATCTATCCTTAATTTAGCTTCCTGAGGTAGAAGGAAAGAAGCAGTCTTTTAGATAATAAAAGTTCTTTAGGAATACTATGAGGAGGATATTGCAAAGTTAAAACCCTTGCTGACAATATCTGTTTCTATGTTTGAAAGATGATAACCAGAACTTATGATCTCGTTGAGAGGAAGATGATCCTTTGGATAAGATAAGATAACTTCTCTTGTTCTACCTTCACGCATCATTTTCTTATTCATTTAAATTTGTGTGTTCTGGATATCAGTGACTTGAGAGGTAAGCATATTCTTAACGCATTGCCATAAGTTATTTTCTACAATTTGTTCTAAAGAGGCAGATAAATACCTTATGGGAATTCAATTGTGCTATAAACCATTTAGTGTCAACAATTCTTTCTTGGAGAAGTTCTTGTTTAGCTTTATAATAAATCCTCTTTACATTTAGTCTTGATGGTTTCTTTAAAACTAATGAACTTTGAATGAAAATATATACACATACACACACGAACATGACACCACTGGGAAACTGTTAAGTTTAGGTTTTACTGGTTGAAGCCAGGATATCAAAGCTTTGTTAAGGTTGTGTGTGTGGGGGGGGGGTGAATAAGGTATGAATCTTATATTTCTTGAGGATTCTTACCAATTTGTGTGCAATAGAGCTGACATACAGAATAGTGATAAACAGTGGCGTCACATGCCCGTTTCAGATGAGTGTGCTGTCATGGCTTATGCAAGCTGTGCTACATAATTCATGTCAGTTTGACCGTATGATTGCATTTTTATTGAGGTATGAAAGTTTTAAGAGTGTATAGCACATTAGTGTTCATCTTAATTGATCTAATGCAGTTAATTATAGGATAACTTTGAACACCTTAATTTATCAATTAAATGTAACCAAATCTGCACAAAGTGGAGGACAATGTGTTTGTTTTAAGATACTGTATGTTAGAAATCAATAATGATGGAGAATGCTATATTTGGTTGCAGGAGCGCGACAAGGGTAATTGCCACCCGGGTGCAAACTTTTATTGGCTGCCCCTTAAAATAATAACTAAAGGAAATCGCATGTAGCATTTACTACAATAAATAAAATATCAATGTTGCCGCCTGGGTGCGGTGCACCCTCGGGTTGGCACGGCCCTGTTTGGTTGGTCTATTTGAATTACTCAAAAAGGTATAAAATTTGGAAGAGGAGGTTGAGGCTTACCATTGCTGTTTCCCACTGTAAATATGGGCAAAAAAAGTTATAAATTTATTATCATCATCATGCCTATCACGGATTTAGGCCTAGAATGGCCTGTTCTGGCCTTAGAAGTCATTGTTGAATCTTTTAAGAGGATGTCCTGGTTTTCTTTTTCCTAATGGCTTGTACTTTAAGGCTTGTTTTGGTAATCTTTCTGTTTTCATTCTTTGAACATGTGTATGTTTATATTTTTTCTATTACTGATTCCTGGTTTAATTCTTTCATAGCTTCATTTCTTTTGTGATCAAACAGAGTATACTTTGCAGTTTTTCTCATAAACTTCATTTCAGCTTATTAACCTTTGTCTGTCTTTTTGTTTTATTGTCCAGATTTCACTTCCATACATTGGGACTGTCAGGGCTAATGCATTGTATAATTTTAGCTGGTTTGTTTTAAATATAGACTTAATTACACCTGCTATTTTTAAGTACTGTATTTTACAATTTTTAGGTTTATATCTTTTTCATATGTAATCATACAACTTAGGTAGTTAAACGAATTCACCTGTTCTAAAATCTTGTTATCTATTACTATTTCAGTTCTTACTGGATCTTGTCCTTTAAGGCCACAGTTTTTGATTTTTCTGTTGATATTATCATACCATAATCTTCGGCTATCTCATTTAGATTTAAAATAGCTTTCTGTAAGTTATCTTCAGAATTTGTAATTATTATTTAGTCATCGGCAAAAAAGAGTGTTTAAGTTCACAGTAGGAGAAAGTTTAATACCTTCATGGAAAATTTTATTCCATTTTATTATTATTTCATTTAGGTAAATATTAAAATGAGTTGCTGAGAGGAGACATCTCTGTTGGACTCCTTGGTTTATCTCTCTCGTATATGATAGCTCATGATTTAATCTTATTTGTATCTGATTATTTTCATATATACTTATGATAGCTTTTAGAATATTATTTGGTATTTGTCTTTCTTTAATATGTTAAATAAAATGCTTCTTTTAACTTTGCCATTTATTGACTTTGAAAAAGCATTTGACAAAGTTATAAATTTATTGAAAATTGAATATTAAAAACTTGCCTACCACATCAGTTCACACTTCATGCATGCAAAACAGATAAAACAGGACAAATCACAACATTCAATTGGATTTGTTGACAATAACTAATCACAACCTCTAGGTGCTATTGTCTCAGAGCTCACCCTGCCTCACCTTCTGAGCAGTTTAACCTCCCAAACGGCTAGGACGTCTATAGACGTCCAACTAAATCTGGATATGTTTGAGCCCACCTGTTTAAAGAACCTGGATAAGAAGTGCAATTTGACTGTCATGTCCATTAGAAAGTGTGATAAACCCTCACGCTGAAGAGAATGGTTAATCGGATTATCTCGCGTTCGTAGCCATCTCTCAGTTGCCTATAACAAGAAATGCACTTCCTTGTTCCATGCTGGTCAACTGGATTTTAGTTATATAGGATAGACTAAAAATAGAGAAATTATTTATATTTTTGTTTTCTCTTTTTATTGTACAATACAATTTTAATGTCTGGACAAAATAAAGATCTTGTATAATTTGTTCACTTAAAAATATTTAAGTGAACAAAGCCTTACCTTGGAGAACCAATTTAATTTTTTATTTTTTTGCGCTAATTTTTTTCTAATCGCTTACTAGACAAAAGATTTTTCTTTGTTCTCGAAGAAATTAATTCACGATAATTATATGAAATATTCTTTTAAAAAATGAAAAGAAAACGGGCTGCCGACGTTCTAGTTTATATTATTTTTATTTTTGTAAAAAACCTTCGAAATCGAATAATACTTCAGATTTCCATTAGGACACGCTTGAGCAACCTAGCTTTATAGAAAATAACATGAAATTCTTTAATCATATTAATAAATTTTTTCTTCATGTTGTATAGTGATCTACTGTTCTTTGTACTTTTCACTTTCTTGGTTTCCTTGTATAATTGGTCATTACAAAATGAAATTAACAGTTATGATTTAAATTTATATTTTCTGCATAATTCAGATATTTTATTCTCCAATTTTTAAAGTAAGCGATACATTTGCTTATTTTTATCATTCAAAATATGTATATCAAAATTTCATTTCCTTTCACAATAGAATTGAACTTTACTTCACCTCTGATAGTTTAACCCCCCCCCCCATGGCATTACTATCACACACCCGAAAACTGTTATGAAACACAGGTACAGTTTTTATTTAATTTGTTATTTTTCTCTAGTAAATGTTCCACATAACTTTAATTTTTTGATACTGAAACTATGTGGTGATTATTATAAATTAGCAAATTATAAATCAGACAATATACATATTATTTATGTATATTGTCTTTTTCATAATTTTTTACTGGGGAAAGGTTACTGCATTACAATGGATAATTACTATATGTGTCCTGAACTCGCTGATTTGCTTTTACAGCATTGTACAGATAGTTATGGTACTATAAATGCAAAAAGGCGAGATATGCCTCCAGATAAGCTATCGAAGGGGGGAAATCCGAGCTTATCAGTGAGGGAAAGTCTTTGCACTACATTGGAAAGACAAAAAAGATGTTTTTCTGCTGTCTTCCCTGCACAATCCATCAATGGAATCTGTGGAGAAGCATGGTTTGAAGAAAGAAAAACCCATTGCTGTGTGTGTGTGTGCATAGAACGACACTATGGGTGGAGTCGACAGGTGCGATCAGCAGCTATCATTCTACTCTGTAATGAGAAAACAGCATAAAAAATATTACAGAAAAATGTTTGGACATGTATTAGATTTTGTTATTTGGAACAGTTTCCTCCTGCACAAGAAAAAATGTTTGTCTACCATAACATATCTAGAATACAGAATAGAAATTGCGAAAGCATTGCTGCATGCACATGCGCCTTCTTCAGCAAGTAGAAAAACAGGAAATCCTGCCAGACATCTGAGGTTGAACGCTGCTAACTCCAACCATTTTCCCCCGAAAATCTACCACCAACGGCTAATAAAAAAAAACAAACCTGCATGCAAATGTTATGTATGTAATAAAAAAAATATCAGAAAGGAAACAAAAATCTGGTGCCCTGAGTGTAAAACTGCTCTGTGTATTTACCCTTGCTTCAAGGTGTTCCACACTGTTCAAGAATTTTAAATTCTGAACAGTATGAAATAAAAAATGTTTGTTTTCAAGGCCATCAAAACAGTCCTTTTCAGGACTAGAAATGTTGATAGAGGGATACCTGAATGAACTGTTTCCTTTTCATCTTGAAGGCGAATTTTTAAGTTCTTTTTATGACACAGAATGAATTTTATTTTCGAAGGAATAAAATATAAGAGGAACTGGAATACTCTTTCCACTTCCTCTGGAACTGGAAAGAGTATTCCATTGGTAAAGTATTTCACCAAAACAATAAAAAATAATGAAATAAAATCTACCCTATATACATATAAAATGATAAGCCTTTTTATGTCATGTTTTTCGAAACGTTTTGAAACTCAGGGGCTACACTGAGTGTCGAGTCTTCAAAATTCGAGTCATCAGAATTCAGGGGCGGAACCCCCTTTCGAGTTATCACTGAAGGAGAACTGACCTACCAGACCAGAACATGGGGGGTTGGGCATAGCCCCCCTAGTTAATAAATGAAATATATAAATAATAACGGGAACATTTTCATCTTGCCAACACTCAACATTGATGTGATATGGGTTCCAAATTTCTTGTTTCGGAGATGTATATTACAAAGTTTTGTAATAAAAAGTTCTGCTACAATGAAGTTTGACATAATCAACAATATTATTACTACCTTATTTCTGTTTCTCGTGTGGGAGAAAAACGGTAAAATGTCACTCTTATAATTATATGAGATGTTATAATGGCAAAAATAGTAAGAAAAAAGTCATTTGCACTTTCTCTTCAAAACACAAAGAAAGAACATTGTAAATTCAGCCAGTGGAAAAGAAAATACTATATATTTTTCTTCTGTTATCTGATTTTTTTTTCTTGTAGTACAAAGAAGAAATCACTGCATATAACATGGAGTCTGCATGAGGGAAAAAATCTGGAAGTTGGTTACATTATAACGAATAGAGAAATCATGTCAGAAAAATTAATCATGTAAGATTCTAATCTCAGCAGACATAACATTTTCTTCAAGATTACATATCTAAAGTAACTGAACCTTTGCTACTATTTTACACTAAAATGAATGGGTATGTTCCCCAAGTGATTTACATTCTGTAACAGCTGTCTTGCGAACGATTTATGAAATAAATTATTTGAAATATCTGCAGATTGATTAGGTCTAAACCCCCCCCCCCCCAAAAAAAGAAGACTATGAAATGCATATGCACCTTTTCTTTGAAAATAATTCAAATCCTCTTTTTCAAGATAATTGTATGATTTAATTTCTAATTTTTCGATAATGAAAGTGAAACTGATCATGATAAATTAAGTCATTATTTAGGCATAAGTAATGTATAAGCATGTAAACGAAATGTCAGTATTTCTGTTAGGATATAGGTAATCAACAATCGAAAAGGAAACAAGACATTCTTGACATATTCTGCACTACAGCCTGAGGCACTTTAGTGTTCTCCCCTTTCTTCTCAATAGCACTGAGAGTAATAAGCCTTCAACTTTTCCTCCAGCTAAGAGGATATTACCGAGTATTTATAAGACAGATTATTTCAGAAATAGCTTCCAGCAGCAGAAGTAATATTTAGATTTTTTTAAAAGAAAACCAAACAAAAATAATACTACTGAACTTTCTTTTGTGTGGTATGCACATAAACAATTTTGCATGGTGAAAATATAGCATATTATTTCTAAAATTTCACATAATTTCAGCGGATAGTAGAACAGCTGGTTTTAGATTGCAAATAAATAGAACAGAATTAGAAGCTTCACGGTACAATCTGATTGCCGTATATCTATTGTCAAAATGGTAAAATGAAGTAATTGATTTTGAATACTGTCTAGAAAAGCTTTCAAACCTGTATAGATATTTAGAGTAGTTATGCAATTGAGTTCCAGGAGAGAATAAGGAGGTGGGGGGGGGGGGAGAGCATCAGAAAATCTTCAAAATGAGCAAAAATTTTGAATCATTCAATTGATTCATTTTTTATTAATCAAAAATATGTGAAAAATTAAATTTTTCACATATTTTCAACATATCTACGAGGATATGCATTACATATTATCATAATATGCATAATACAAATAAATAAATAAATAAAAGACCAAGGCGAAGAATCACTTCTAAAATATCATTGGATATAAATTTTTGATACCAAAAAGACACAATCGGAAACCGAGTAATGCAATTTAGCATTTTAACATTTTTTTTTATTTTGTCTTTATGAATAACAAAAAATCGTTTCTAAAACTGAAATGTGATGATCCATATAATGCTATTTGGCTAGAAACGAAAGCAAAAAGGACATATTTATTTCAATAAATATTCTTTAAACATATAAATATTTGACATAATATTTTCGAACCAAACATTTGAAAATTCTGAAATTCGAAAAAAAAATTATTCAATTATAATATGTAAAGTGAAAGAACAATCAGTGCAACTCTTCCGGTGCACTGATCTGTAGAATAAAATACACAAAATTTACTATCACTAAATAGATTCATTGCAAAAGCTGATCAGTGGTCATTTCAGGATTGATTTTTTTCACATATGTGAAATTCATTTCAATTTTTGGGAAGAGACACAATAAATCATTTTAGAGACAAGAAAGGTCAAATAACTTAGGACAGTAAATGAAATTCTAAGCAACACAATAGACGTAAAGACAGGGGGACACAAAGGTCACTCAGCAACAGTTAATCCATTAATGGCTATAGAATAGCTGTAACGAGATTAACGGCAGAGGAAGGTAATGGCATGATAAAAGGTAGAATGCCGACGAAGTTTTGATCCATGAAAAAAGCTAGGAAGAGCTGACTATATCATTCACATCAGCCGGTTGGGAGGTTAAAACTGCTAGAACACTAAGAATTTGACCTGCTATGCCATCTGTACATCTTTTCAAAGGTGTATCTATTTTGAACACACACCCGGACTATTAATGTGAATATGGTGCAACGTTTATGCATCGAAAAGTATCCTCTTCATGAAATATTAGTATATTGTGTTTACTTTTAGGAATCACGCAAAGTCTGGAAACAAATGCAAAAATATGATAGTGGCGACTGCCATTTAGTGAGTGAGCACCACACACCGTGAATATTTGCCCCTGTACACACATATATATGCATTATTTATCAAATAATGATCAATCCAGACAAAAGGTTGCAAAACCTACAGCATGACAATGTCAAGTGGAGAAGAGGCTAAGGAAAAAGGACAGATACAGGTTTAAGTCCTTACGACAAAAAAAAAAAAGCAGAAGTAGATAAAATGAAAGTATGATGAAGTCAGTTTACTTAGTTTGAAGCTTAACTGTATATGGATATTGCTCAGCAGCTACTTGCGTTTTCACATACTTAGAAAAAAGCAAAGGAATGATAATGGACAGTTCAGCACAGAAAAAGGTTTAAGGGAGAAACAACACAGACATCTAGGGATGTGATGTTTGTGACAGGAAAGGTCAGAGGTGAGTCATTCAAAGAAGAAAAATCTGATCTTATTTTTTGAAGATATGAAAACTGTTCAAAAGTGAGTAGTGATGTGAGGCAAGATCTTTCCAAGAAATTAGGAAGTACAGTGTTTTGGTCCCTATGGAAGTTAAGAAGTTTTATATTTTGAGAAAAGGTTTGATAAAGAACATTTATGGATTTTGTAGGAATTGGTTGTAAAAAAAGAAAATGTTCAGTCTAATCGACTGAACATTTACATGTCAAACCAACTATTAATAGATCAGTGAGAATGAATTTATCCACTAAAAGATAAAAACTATATTTTGAGATATCCTTTATTTTATTTTCAGTCATTTCTAAAAAATAATAAAGTTAAAAGTCATTGTACCAATCAGATAATGAACTCTTGTAAATTTACTTAACACTTTGTGTGAAATAATAAATTTAGTTTAATCCTTTTTTTTTTTTTTTTTTTTTTTTATTAAATTACTCTAGATTTAGAGAAAGATGTTGAAAGTTTATTTTTCACTTGATTAGACTATAATAAATTTAGTTTAATCCTTTATCCAAGTGTGAGCAAAACAAGTTTGCACCTGAAAATATCTTCAAGACTGAATATAGTGTTGTGCTACCTTACTGGGGTAAGGTAGTACAACACTGGGCCACTCGTAGCAAAGGTGGACCAAGCTAACATCACTCCTATCCCAGTATCTCCCATAATGCAAAACACATATCTCCTTGTGAATATGTATAATGTTATGCATTAAGGGATTGGCAACTACCCAGACTAGTTTCAACCTTTATTGAGGTCTCTTCAGTGGGAGCCAAGCCCAGAGGTGGAGATCCCAGGCAGAAGCAATAGCGAGGTCATCTTTACCTATAGGAGTTGCCAAAAAGTGTGGCACCTTTTTTTTATTAAATTATTCTGGATTTAGAGAAAGATGTTGAAAGTTTATTTTTCACTTGGTTAGACAATAATAAATTTAGTTTAATCCTTTATCCAAGTGTGAGCAAGCCAAGTTTGCGACTGAAAATATCTTCAGGACTGAATATGGTGTTGTATTACCTTACTCCAGTAAGGTAGTACAACACTGGGCAACTCGTAGCAAAAGGTTAACTTTGTGTGAAAACATTAAGGGGAATCTGAAAGAATAGCACAATCCACATTTAAACAAGGAGACATACTGCAAAAAATTAAAATTAATTCATTAAATTTAATTAAGATTTAATTTTAAAAAAGTATATATCTCGAATTTTCAAATATTATAGGGGGGGTGAAAGATTAACTTTATTTTAGAAGAAAATTTTGAAACAATTGACCTATAATATGTGATGCTTGATTCAACATTTTCTTTTTGTAGATTAAATTAAAAAATTGAAAAAGAAAAAAAAACATATCTTTACAAATAGCTCTTGTGACATAATCTGCAAGCAAATAAATAGGGAAGGAATTAACTGACCTCAACGCATAAAAAAAAAAAAGTGGATCAAACACGGTCCAAATGAAATAAGACAGATCATATGAAAATTGATAATGGGAGTTGGTTGAACTGTTTGATTTATATATACATAAAACAGTAAGTAATCCAACGAGTTAAGCTTCTAGAGTTTGCTTTCCAAAATCCATCCATCCATCCATAGGACATCATATGCCATATGGTCACTCCACTCCTCAGTGATGTGCCACACCAATCCTTGTCAGGTGGTCTGGTTGTTATGCTTTTCTGGAAGCTTCAAATCTCTAAAGCCAGTCACACCATCCATCTCACTGAGAATCTACCTCTTCCTCTTTTCCAAAACAGTAATAGAAGGTAAAAGGACTTTACCTTCTATTACTGTTTTGAAAATTGCTCTTATCATTCTTTCAACGTGTCCAAAATGTTTCAGCTTTCTTCTGTCAATATTCTTAAGGAGCCTTAAAGTGTTACAGATTCTTTCTAGCACCAATCCATTTCTCTGCCATTCAGCCCTCACAAGTCTGCTGTAATACCAGATCTGAAAAGCAGCTTTCCTTTTCCTATCAACCAAGTTTCACATCCATAAGTTGCTATTGAAAAATCAGCTGCACCCTTGCAGATTTTTGACAAGTCTCTGACTACTGTTTTAGCTATTCATAGTTTTTTCTGAAGTCCTCTAAATACCAATTATTATACTAATAATGGATCCCAGCTATTCGAACATGCTAACTTCCTCAATTATTTCGCTGTTAAGGTATAGTACACCCACACTTTAGAGAGCTTTGCTTGGAGACTTGCCAAAAATAGTCGATTCATGCTGAAGGGGAGAAAGAAATGAAGGACATACGAATTGGTTGCCAACAAGCGAAAAAAATCACGTGCTTTATGTGTAAAATTTTCCAACTGTTATACAAGCAAAATAAGTTAATTTTCAGACATGTAATAATAAACAACTCATCCCACAAAACGGATTGATCACCCTGTTATCGGAATGGATTCTCCTTCTGTTGACATGCACAGAAGTGTCTCGAATCTGTGTGCATACTATACACCCATTTCTCATGAGCTTTCCTGTCTATATTTTCTTTGAGAATCACAATGTTTTGTCGTGCTAGGGTTGAGTTTAAGTTCTCTGTTATTGCCGATCTCATTAATTCTTTTAAGGATTTGTGCTAGTTCTTCCTTGTTATTATTACAAAGTAGTACTGAATCATCATAAAGAATACAGTATTCCTTTGATTATTGATCTATTTGCCACCTATCCTAATTCCTGTCTTAATTCAATGATGTCCTTAGCACAGATACTAAACAGGTGAGGAAAATGTAGGCACCTTTGCCAAACTTCCCTGCCTACCTGAAGCAAATCAGTTAATTCAACACCTGTGCGTACCATGACTACTTGCTCACTGAGCAAGTTAATATCAACCTGATAACGTTTTGAGAAAAACCCATTATTTTCATTACCTCCCATAATTTCATATGCTGAACACAGTCAAAAGATTTAGAGTAGTCTATGAAACAGATTATTAAAAGGGAATCTGAACTTTTTATACTTCTCAATGATCTGTCTAAGGCAAAGGATCTCTAGTACCCTTTAATAAAACCACAGACGGGAGGTTTCAGATATGTGCACAGTAGACCAGATGGTCTTATCAAGACTCTAAAATTGAACAAAAACCACACTACTGTGATCAAAAACACATGTCAAAATTATAACTTCCTCTAGTTAGAGATGCAAATTTTAATGGTAATAAGCGTATACAAATTTATAAAACAGACCAACTTTTCAGTCTGCACGGTTAGCCTAGTGGCTATGCGCTTCGCAACCATATGCCTGGGGAAGGAGTGTCCTAGGTTCGATTCCCGTCGTTGACGTGAGGAGCTGAAGGATCTTCCTCAGCCATAGCCAAGTTAGCCAGTCTTGGGCGTGGACAGCAGGGCTTTTTCCCCAGTTTATTATGGGGTTTTTCATCCCGCAAAGCAGGCAAACTGGCCTTGAGAACTTAACACTACAGGCCATAGGATACACCGGGGCATAAGGCTGACCACCTTATCTTGTAAACGGAGTGAGGTCCGATGATCAATGGACCCTCGATGCCGCAAGGTAAAAGAGAGTATAAGGAAGAAGATGAAGAAGACCAACCTTTCAATATATATATATATAGATACCCTTGAAAAAGTGGTTAAATTAGGTAGTATTTGAATGTGTCCCCAGAGTTTGAAGAACAAACAGGATAGGAGTGAAATGTTTTACTGGATGAACAGAGTTATAAAGCAAGAGATCTATAAGATGATGTGGAAAGAATAGTGAGAATAAGAGTGAGAGGGGTTGTGAAATATATAAAGTGTAGATTCAAAAAATTTACAAGTATTATGCAGAAAGTGATAAACCATGAAAACTAAAAATGATCCAAAAGAATTTTTATCATCATGCTGCAAGTAAAAACAATGAACGTGGAAGAATAGCTTTCTGACTGCAGATGATATTGTAATGTCAAAAAGCTAATGAGATTGTTCAGTTAATAAGTGCTCACTTTGATAAGAGACATCAACCAGGTGTATGTAACATGGTACACAGTGCTGCTACTACAACATTGGATGAAGGATATAGGGAGAATAGGGATGCATGAGAAATGAAGTTGAAGAGCTGTTGCATTATCTGGATAAGAATTCAGCAATAGGGACAGATGAAATATCAGCATATATACTAAAGGAATGTTTAGCCAAATTGGCTAGGTCTTTGACATGTTTGTATAACTTTTTAGAGTCTCAGCTCAGGAATGATACCACAGGAACGTATGATAGTTCCATTGTACAAAGGTGATACAAAAGACGGATGTATCTAACTGGCAACCTATCAGATAGTGAAGATTTTAGAAAAGTTGGTAAGAACTTGCATACAGAAATGGGTAGACACACAAACTATACTACGCAAAGAGCAGCATGGGTTTACTAAAGGAGGGTCATATTTTAGCAATTTGCTCATTTTATAAATGCTATGTTCTCCCCAGGACCTTTTGAATGGGCAAACTGCCTGGCTGGTTTTACTGACCACCCGGCTAATTAATGTTGTGAATTGACATGGCTAAATAATGAGCAAGAATGGAAAAATAATTTAAGACATTTTTTAATTATAGTGATGAGAAATCGAACTGGAGAGTCTCGAGACCAGCTCAATTTCTTGCATTGTAAGCCGATCTCGAGAGCTTTTGTTATCCACTTCGATGCACACCAATTCATACATGGAAGAAGACAAAAATCGGGATCTCAAATACAACAGTACCGGTTGCAAAGAAGATCTTTTACGAAAGAGACATAATTTTGATGTTTGAAAGAAATAAATTGTGAAAATTGAGTGAATTTGAATCAAAGGCAAAAATCGATGTTAAAAATCTACATTTATTTTTCTTAATAATAGTTTTTGTCCAAAGATCATGAATCAAGTATTTAATATTTTATTTTGTAAAAGAAAATAGGCTTGCGCATCAAATATAGTTGTGATCTCGGGGAATTTTCAAAACTCTCGAGGACTATGACATCAATCTTGAGTGATACCAATTCCCAATCCTAGTAATTAATACTTAGAAATAGTAAAATTGTGACATAACGCACATTATGTGTCTCGGGTATTGCCATCAGTGCACAATTCAGTGATTTGTTCCGATTAATTTAATAACAATGATATTTTGTATTTATTAAATTACCCCATAATGAGTAAAAAGTCAAGTCAGAAAACCACACTCTGAAGTTATTTTAAGAAAGATGAAACCGATAAGCACAGTAGTGAAGACACCAAGCCAACAACAGAATCGTTGATTTCTGCTGCGTCTCTTTCAAATATAAAACGTGCTTCTAAAGACTGCTTATCGGGTATTAACAGTGAGTGGTTTAAAAAAATTCCATTGGTTAGTGGTGAAAGATAAGGGAATGATGTGTTCCACATGTATGAAATATGGTAAGAGACAACCCACAAACAAGGAAGTGATCTGGATAACTATGCAATGCACAAGACTTCGAAAAGAAAGCTTGGTTAACCATGAACAAAGCAAGTTACACAGATTCTTGTTCAGATATAATTGAAAAACGTATGCTAGAAGAAACTGGAATAGGGCAAATTGAAAAATCAATTTCGAATAACTTGCAGAGAGATGCTTTTCTGGGAGCTTTAAGATCTATGTATTGGTTAGCGAAAAATCAGTTACCACATTATTTGAAAAATTGCTTGAGCATTGCAAGGCTATGTTCCTGCTTAGAACATCTTAACATTGGAAAAAATGCACATTATACCTCAGAAAGAATAATGCAAGAGTTGACTGATATTTTAGCATCAGAAATTAGATCTGAAATACTGAAAAATATACATTCTGCAGATTATTTCGGTGTTTTATGTGATGAAACTACAGACATCTCAATTTTAAAACAGCTGATTTTGTACATTAAATATGTTTGTCAACTTAAAAAAGAGGTCACGGTTAGTTTTGTATCAACTTGCAACATCACTGATGGCAAAGCTGAGACTATAACTAACAAAGTAATTGAAACCCTTGACAGTCTGGGCTTAAAAACTTGTAATCTGGTGGGCCTAGGATCTGATGGAGCAGCTGTCATGATTGGAAAGTAAAATGGAGTTGCAAAACTGCTCAAAGATAAAACAGATGGACTCATGGTATCAACTGTCGTGTAAACCACCGACTGGCTCTTGCTAGTGCCCAAGCAGCTGCTGAAGTGCCTTATTTAGTCATGTTTAATGATATCTTAAGACAATTGTTTTTCTTCTTCCAAAATTCCACAGTCAGGATGGCTGGTTTAACCCAAATCCAAAATATACTGAACAGTCCTCAGATTAAACTTAAAATGGCTAGTGACACTAGATGGCTGTCTCATGATTCTGCAATACAGCCTCTAAGAGAATGCATGGTGAGTGTTAGAGCTGCATTGGAAAGAGAGGCCACCGAATGAAATGATATCACAACTGAAGGTTTAAGTGAATATATCAAAACATACAATTTCGTAGCTTCACTATGATGCTTTCAGATGTGTTACTGCATTTATCCACCTTGTCTAGATCATGGCAAAGGCAAGATGTTGACTTAACTGAAACAGAGCTAGTCTCAAAAAGCTAGAAAACTATCCATCATGGAATTGAAAAACACTCCTGGCAGTCATTTTCAAAATCTTCATCAACATTTTTCAGATGAATGGTCAGCTCTTCACATTGATTATTCAGATTCTAATGTTATTACGTTTAAGACTACAATATATGATAAATACATAGGCATAGTTATTAAACACCTAGAAGCAAGATTTCCAGATATGCCAATCATTTCCTGCATTTCAAGATTTTCAATGCAGAAAGTCATGATCAATGTGAGGCTTCTGAGATCCTTTTTGATTATTATTCTAGAAATGGAAGTCCTGCAGTTTTAAACTATGAAAGTACTAAACTAGAATGGGCATCAAAAATGATTAATGGACAGTCATACAAAAATCTAGATCCAAGAAAAATTAGCAACAACGACATCAGAGCTCAAAGAGTCTTTTCCAAATTTAGCAAAACTAGCTGCTGTTGTCCTGGCCATACTTGTGAGCACAGCTGAATGTGAAAGAGGTTTATCTGCATTAAAAAGGATAAAAACCTGTATGAGAAAATCACATCAGTCAGAACACTCTAAATAATCTGATGCTGATTTCACTGAAAGGACCAGATCCAACAGATTTTAATTACGAAAAAGCTGCTGACAACTGGGCTTCTAAGAAGAGAAGAATTAATGTATAGAATTTTAAGCTGCGAGCATTACAAGGTTATTCATTACTTAATGAGAAAATAAGAAAAATCCTAGTCTTGTTCGTTATAATTACTATATAAAATATTATCCTTGTTTGAAGTAATTTCTAATAAAATTACTATTTTAATTTATGTACACCCGGCTAATTCTTCATTCCACCTGGCTGGTAAAATTTCTGGAGAGAACACTATAAATGTTATGGCTGAATTGGATAAAAGGGAATGGATACAATGACACTATTCATCATGAAGGTTATTTTCTTGATCATAAATTAGTAAATAATAATATTTGGTTTACCGATCAAGTGTTGATCAATTTTATTAACTGAACCAGCTAGTTTCGCCACACTTATCTGTTGGCATCTTCAGGGCACTTACACATAGGTTTAAACAATCTCACAATTATGTGTAACTGCAAAACTGACAAGAATAAAAAACTGACTAGAATAATTACAAATAAAATAGTATCGAACGCAAGTGAAACACGTATCGCGTGTACAAGATCAGTTAGCTGTTGCTGAGGAACTTTCTGTAGTTTGTATTAAAGTTCATTTCTTCCGTTTTTAAGGTTCTGATTAGGGTTTTCCATATCTCTGGGAGTATTAGGCCTTGGTTTCTGTTAAGGTTTACAGTAGAACGGGCGACTGTGGCTGCTTCTTTGAAAATTCTTGAATGGTAATCTTCCTCTATGTAAGGGGAACAGCTTTTGTCCCACTCGATGACATGGTTAGTTGTAGAGAAATGAGACGATAGGCCAGAAATGTCCTGTCTGTTGTTTTTGACATAGCCAATGTGCTCCTTTTGCCTGATTTCGAGGCTTCTCGAAGTCTGTCCGATGTAACTAGAGCCACATGAGCATGGAATATTATAAACTCCAGCATATTTATAGAAAGCATGATTGTCTTTTGGAGATCTTAGTAGTTTACGAATAGATTCTGTTGGTTTAAATGTTACTCTTATTTTGTGTTGTTTGAGGAGATTGGCGAGCTTGTCGGAGATGCCACTTACAAACGGAATTGCAATCGTTTTTATATATTGAATATCTTCTTGTTCTCTTTGTGGTGGTTCAGAGAAAAGAACTTTATTGACTAGTCTTCTTGGATAGCCGTTCAAGTACAGATTGTTGGAAATAAATTTTAACTCATCTTGAAGGGTCTTGTTGTCCGTTGTGATGCGAATCACTCTTTTCTTTAACATGTGTACAATGCTGAGTTTATGTGAGATGTGGTGAGAGGAGTTGAAATGTAGGTAGCGACCTGTTGCTCACTGCCTAAACTCCAATTATTTTTCTTCGAAAAATAAGATCTATAAACAATTAACAGGCTTGGCAATGGGGAGCCCACTCTCACCTTCATGTGCTGACCTCTTTATGGAAGACTTAGAAAATAAAATCTTATCGCAAATTTTTCCTAAACCTAAAATTTGGTTTAGATATGTGGACGATATCTTTATCGTATGGAACAATAACAAAAATGACATATATGATTTTCTCAAAAAGATCAACGCCTTCCATCATTCTATTAAATTCACTCTGGAACTTGAAAGAGAAAAACAACTTCCATTTTTAGACATCTTAATCAAAAAACAAATTGATGGCAGTATAAATCTATCGGTGTACAGAAAACCGACCAATACAGGTTGCTACCTACATTTCAACTCCTCTCACCACATCTCACATAAACTCAGCATTGTACACATGTTAAAGAAATGAGCAATTCGCATCACAACAGACAACAAGACCCTTCAAGATGAGTTAAAAAATTTATTTCCAACAATCTGTACTTGAACGGCTATCCAAGAAGACCAGTCAATAAAGTCCTTTTCTCTGGACCACCACAAAGAGAACAAGAAGATATTCAATATATAAAAACGATTGCAATTCCGTTTGTAAGTGGCATCTCCAACAAGCTCGCCAATCTCCTCAAACAACACAAAACAAGAGTAACATTTAAACCAATAGAATCTATTAGTAAACTACCAAGATCTCCAAAAGACAACCATCCTTTCTACAAATGTGCTGGAGTTTATAATATTCCATGCTCATGTGGCTCTAGTTACATCGGACAGACTTCGAGAAGCCTCGAAATCAGGAAAAAAGAGCACATTGGCTATGTCAAAAACAACAGACAGGACATTTCTGGCCTATCGTCTCATTTCTCTACAACTAACCATGTCATCGAGTGGGACAAAAGCTGTTCCCCTTACATAGAGGAAGATTACCATTCAAGAATTTTCAAAGAAGCAGCCATAGTCGCCCATTCTACTGTAAACCTTAACAGAAACCAAGGCCTAATACTCCCAGAGATATGGAAAACCCTAATCAGAACCTTAAAAATGGAAGAAATGAACTTTAATACAAACTACAGAAAGTTCCTCAGCAACAGCTAGCTGATCTTGTACATGCGATACGCGTTTCACTCACGTTCGATACTATTTTATGTAATTATTCTTGTCAGTTTTGCAGTTACGCATAATTGTGAGATTGTTTAAACCTACATGTAAGTGCCCTGAAGATGCCAACAGATAAGTGTGGCGAAACTAGTTGGTTCAGTTAATAAAATTGATCAACACTTGATCGGTAAACCAAATATTATTATTTACAATATGACACTGTTGGATTTTGCTAAGGCATTTATTAAAATACCATATAAAAGGCTATTGAATAAAACTAGAGTGTATGGGTGGTTTGGAATATAAACACTTGATTTCAATTTGAAAGGTATCAAAAAAGTGGTATACATTTCTCACCTCTTAACTAGTTTCCCAATAGCATCTCAGTTGAGATCAAGTCTCCTGATGCTATAACCAAACCATAAACTCTTGATCCCTATTTTACCTCAACATAAATTTAAAAATTCTGAATATTTACATTCTACGCTAATCACTGTTTCAAACATTAGAGAAAGTACTGTGGTAAGGAAATGCCATTCTAAGAAAAAGCTATTCTCTTAGTGATCCAAGTAACCTGTTTGAAATTTATCCAGATAAATAGATCATGAGATGAAGCGCATTAACGTATGAATATCTAACTCAGTGATTAGTATAAACCCATTCTTCTTCTACTTCCACCTTAGGTTCTAGATCAGTTGTAACAATGCTTGCTACAATCCATCTTTCTACGATTTTCATGGAAAGAGCTTACAACTAGTCAATTCGTTTACTGATTGTAAGGCACTTTTTGTATATTTTCTTCATTACTGATTTTATCCAAGTTTGTTTTTCCCTCAATTTTCCTTAGTCCATTTCTGTAGTTTCAGACGCATAAGTATAGACTTGACTTAGCTAAAATATTTAGATTTTTATTTTCCATATTATTTTGCTTAAACATACAGAAATCTTATTGGCCTTAAGTGACTGCTCTTTTAGTTTATTTTCTAACTTGCATCTGACTGGTTTTCTACTAATCACAAGTGTTTTGATTTTTTTTTTTTTCCCTGTTGATATATCCTTACTATATTTTAGTAAAATCTGTTGGAAATTAAATACTAGTCTTTTAAATTATCTTCTGTATCGATTACATTATTATTAAGTTGGTGGGAGAATGGAGGTATCAAATTATAGACCAAATTTCGTATACGAAACTAGGAAGATGGAAATATTATATGTGTAGGTTAGCACGGATTTGTTAAGGGGCATTCTTGTTTCAATAATCTCATTAACTTTTAAGATAAAAGTGTGGCTGATGACAGTAATGTATACACTGGAATTTTTTTAGATTTTGCAAATGCATTTGATAGAATATGCATGATAAACCGATATTTAAGCTGCAATATATGGGTTTGGATATTAAGTTGGTGGAGTGGATTGGCAATTGGTTGTGTAATAGATATCAAAGGGTCATGTATGAATCGGCAATATTATGGAAAAGGAAAGTTACCAGTGGAGTTCTACAGGGCTCTGTGCTGGGAACACTACATCACCGAAATTCAATTGTTTGCAGATGACGAAGCTGGGAAATGTTATTGAAAGTTATGCTGATGTAGTGGCTCTTCAGGAGGATCTGAATAAGCTGGGAAAGTGTGCGGGGGACACCATTCTATATGCGGAAGTATACTGGAGGAAGCACAGGATCTTTGGATTATGATGGATTGAAATTTAAAGGACATGTTGAAAATGAGATTAAGACAAACTCAGAGGATTGCTGCAATATTAAGATGAACATTAATCAGCACGATAAAATTGTAGTGATTCAATTGTATAATGCCCTGATTCGGCCATCGAACTTTAAAGGGGATGAAGATACTTTGAAGAGGGTGAAGATGTAATCTGCAGAGTCTGGCTGATTGAAGGGGAAGGGATGATATGATTGAGATGTTAAAACTCTTGAGAGGTATTTACAGGATGGAAAGATTTTTCGGATACTGGAAAATAAGGAAGGGGCAAGAACTAGAGACCAGCCCTGAAACTGTGCAAAGAAGAGGTGAATAAGAGAATGACATTTTTTTTTTTTTTTACATGGAGAGTGAATGGAATGCATTGCCTGAGCATGTTGTGAATGCTAAGAGTGTGAAAGAGTTTAAGCTTTGGTATGATAGCTATGTTACAGGAAGCAGAGATTTTACATATACATATATTACAAAAGTCTAGGGACTTTTGTAATATATGTATACTTAGTTTACATTGTAATATAATATAATGTATGTAACTGTAAATAGTATAGACCTCTAATGGCATAGACCCCCCACTTTGATTCCAGGAGTGTTGATGTAATAATAATAATATCAGATCTCAAAGGAGTTAATGACTCATTATGATGCCATATGCATAGCAGATTAGATTTACTATATTATTTTTGATTCTTATTCCACTTACTTTATCCTTTAGTTCTGTTATTATTTCATCCATTAAAAGACTGAACAGTAGTTGACTTAATGAATCAACATAATTCCTTTCTTCATTGCAATTACACACTTATTATCTTAATAAATCGCTTTTAAAAGTTTAGTATTTGTTTTTATTTTTCACTATCATATGTACTTTGTACAAAGTACATATAGTATCTTGTACTTTCACACTAGCAAATGTTTTAAATCAATCAAACTACATAAAAACTGCAGTGTTATATTTCTATTGAATTTTGTATTAGTTGTTCGATTGCAAATATTGTGTCTGTGCAAGATCTTCCAGATCTAAAGCTTGTTGTTTATCATTAATATCAGATTCATAATTCCTTGAATAAATTGTGTACAGATTTTAAAACTAGCAATAGATTAATTCCTCCATAATTATTTGTATTGGTTTTTATCTTATTTTTTGATTTTGCATTGAAATAAACCTTTTTTTTAAAAAAAAAAACACTTTCATAGTTTGGTTAACTGATAATTTTTCTTTCTTCATATTTTAAAAACTCATTCTGCATTTTATCCATTCCGGTTGTTTTTCAGAAATATTTCTAATTTTTCTTAAAATATTTTCAGTAATGGATTAATGAATCATCCTGTCAAATTTCTTTTTGTTTCATTATTGCAGTACCTTTAAAGATTCACGCATCTGAAGTGAGAAGCGTCGGAGATAATCAACATCTGTGACCAATCCCCATAAACACGCATCCTGTCAAAAAAGAAAATCTTCTAACATTTCATGTTTTCATAAAGTTACAAGATTCACCGTGAAACGTTTCTTATAATCACCAATATGCCTAATTATATTTTGCATAAATCATTCCCCATTCGTATATTACATGATATCCTATCATACCATACTCAGTGAAAGATCTCTCTTACATGCATCAATTCCATAGGACACATTTCTGCCGGATAGAGAACATCTCAAGTATAATAATGGAGTTTAATTTCCTAAATGCAAATATATACAGCATACTTAAGCTCTGATATTAAAAGTATATTAACAATATTAGGTCCGGATACGTTACATGTTATTATACACACAAAAGCTTATGTTTATTATTACTATCAAATGAAAATAATCATGAAATAAAATTATGACAAATTTATATATAACTTCAAATAAACATCATAAGCAATTGCCACACAAGTGAGACACGCTTTTGTTTTCATAACAAGAACGCGCACTGCATGATGGGAAGCCTTTGGTCCCTTACTCCCATAAGGCATTTGACTGTACATGGATAGGCTTAAGTATACGGCGGTAAAGTTTAAGATGAGGTCAGTTAAAAATAGGCACTTACCCACTTCTTTCCACATTGCATGATGTGTTGTAATAAAGCCATCTCTTATTGCCTTCAACACTTGTTCATCATTGTCAGACCAGAAATTTTTCTGATTCACAACGTAATCCATCAAATTTTCCTTTGCAAAAAGAGCAGCTTCACGTCCACCGTGTCCATCGAAAATACCAAAATATGCGTATTCCAAATCTTTTTCATCTTCAGTTTGTTGATATGCCACCACAAATGCATCTTCCATATATTTCCTCCCACCTTGATTACAATGACCGGTCACACGCAAATTTACTCCAATTTTAGGGGCCATCGCTATAGACCTTTTCTAACAGACGCACCCTTGCTTCTCCTTGATTCCATGCATGGGACGTCAGCACAAGGCAATTCGAATATTATTGGCTGGCATTGTGTGACGTTTATTACGTCACATCTACTCTCTATTACCTACCCTACTCCGGAGTACAGAGAGCAACTGAGCAGCCATTATTATTGGCTCACCTACTCTTGAAGGTAATGTTAGAGGCTAATAGTGTAGTGGTATAGATGTACTTTGTCAGGTCAGCTGAGAAAGCCCTTGCTTCAGTTAGCTGATTCCCGCTGTCGTGCTAGGTGATGTTTTCAGTGCTACGCGTCACTAAGCGAATACCCACTAAGACTGTTTCCTATGCAACCCATTACTTGCTGAAATAAGTCATAAACGGATATTGTTCAAGATATTTGACACAGTTGAATAAACACGGTAAAACTGCTAATACAGCGTAATATTATTATTAGGACTAGACACATTTGTTTCGCGAAAATCTGAAGTTCATGACATACCAAATTACAATATATATATATATATATATATATATATTTTTTTTTTTTTTCAAGCTGTCTATAGTAAGTCCAAATATACAGTATTTGATTTTACTGAAATATTGCTTTCAATTTTCTGTCGATAAAATTTCTCCCAGGTGCAATTAGTATTCTAATTTATATTCATTTCTCTTGATACTTTTTCAGGTATCAATTTATACTTATTTTCTTATAATCATTATACTGACAAAGAATCAATTAATCCCATTAAGGATAAATTGATGTTAATTGAAAAACGTTTCGATTTTTGATTAAAAAAAAATAGAACGATTACAATCGGGGCCGTACTTAAAACATTCGCACGGGGCTCTAGTTGGAGTCCCGAAAAATTAGATCCAATTTAAGGGCCCCACACAATGAGGGGGGAGGGGTGAAGCACCTCGAGAAAATCGTAAGTACTGCCCTGATGACAATATATAATTTGAAACAGCGCTTTTTAATTATTATTATTGCGGGAAACTCCATGGAGTCGACAGACTCATCGAGGGAGGCCCTAACATCATATCACGAACAACTATTCGACATTCACACAGTATCTGTCATACCTCGCCTTGAACTCATTCACGGTCATAGCACCCACAACAGACTCTGGCAGCTTATTCCACTTATTCACTACTCTCCAAATAAAAAAACCTACCTCTAACACCCCTGCTAACCACATTCTTGCTTGGCTTCCATGTATGGCCCCTGGTCCTCCCACCACCACCAGTCCTATTCTCAAAAATATCTTCTGGATTAATCTTATAGAAACCCTTCAGTAATTTGAATGTCTCAATCATATCACCCCTTTTCCGCCTATCGACCAATTTTTGCAACCCGCAAATCTTCAACCTGTTCTCATAAGGTTCATTCCATAGACCTGCTATCATCTTGGTCACTCGTCTCTGGATTCTCTCCACCTCCTCCCCATCAAGAAGAAACCCTGGCACCCATATCTGGGCACAGTAATCTAGATGGGGTCTTATCAAGGCTCGATACAGAGGAACAATAACGTGTTTGTCTCTTCTTGTTAAAGTATTTGCCATGGTAATATCTTGAACACACTACAGGATCTGTCTTTATATTTCCCCCCAAGGGTAATCGCTCAAAGAAGCCATACTTTGTGGTAAGATTTTGAATGACAGTAAAAGATATCATATTATATTTAATCAGTGTAAGGAGAGAATGGTATCTAGTTGGCATCAGCATCATGGAAGAAACCTGTTCCTGCCAAGATACTTTATATATATAAAGGATACCAAGTAATTTTATAAACTTGGTTTTTTTACTCCTTCTACCAAGTAAGCAAAACAGTTAAATTTGTGCCTGAATGTAGTTCAAGTCTAAAAGGTAGGGCAACTCGTTGTAGAGGTGTATAAAGCTCTGATCACTATTCTTAGTATTTCCCATAATGTAAAACACATCTCACTAAGAGATGCATACTGTTATACATTATGGGTGGGTAGTGTGTTATTATGGGTGGAAGTGAAATTCCTTTAGGAATTTGACTTCCAGATGTTCTAGAAACACCACATGTGTCATATATTGTCCTGTATCAGATTTGTTACCAGTTGTTCCTGTCACGAACATCTTTTTCTGTAAACCACTCTGAGATCACTGGATTGAGTTTGAGAGGGAGAGAAGGAAAGTCGTTATGTTATAGGTCACCCTTAGATAAACAATATTTTCTTGTCTCCAAATTTAAGGAAATGTGTTTTTAAAAAGCATTTTTTGGTTCAGGTAGAATTTATTTTAACATTTTAAAAAGAAAATATAATTTTACTGTAAGAATAGCAAGATAATACGCAAAATATAAACATAATAATAACAAAACAATGCAGGTGGCTTTCAAAAACTATTTGTCTGAATATACACCCTTGGAAAGAAGTCAACGGACGCCATAGTGGGAGGAACAAAGAGCCACCTTAACAAGATGTACGACCTCCTTTCGCTGCAATCCTAGGAAACATCCTTTCTGAGTAACGATGTTTTTTTTTTTTTTTAATTTCTCCCGTACTGGGTTGTGGACCACTTTTTGAGAAACGCTGTTGTATAGTATCACCCAGAATCCAAAAGACTGATATAGATTAGTTTTTGATTTATATATTCCACCAAATGACAAAAATAATAAATAAATAACTTATTAATTATAAGAAGAACCAAAGGCTTCAATTCGGCGACATGAACTTAACTTAAATAAATAAATAATAATAATAATTCCAGCGAGGAATTTTTTTTTATTCTTCTGAATCGTTTTGACATCAAAAGGTCCAGTTATTAAAAAATAATAATAAATTAATTAAATTAAATTATTATTATTTTAACGGTGTCTCTATGGAGTCAAGAGACTCATCGCGGGAGACCCGACATTGACACACTAATCATTATTTACATAATGCCTGTCATACCGCTCCTTAAATTCATTCACAGTTGAAGCATTCACAACCACCTCTGGCAAAGCATTCCACCCATTCACAACCCTCCAAGTAAAAAATCTAGTCCTAACACCCTTCTTAACCACACTCTTACACAATCTCCGGGGATGGCCCCTCGTTCTCTCACATCCTGCACTGGTCTTAAGAATATCATCACTATCAATCCTGTAAAATCCCTTTAACAATTTAAATACCTCTATCATATCTCCTCTCCTACGTCTATCAGCTAGTTTTTGGAGCCCACAGATCATCAATCTATCCTCATAGGGAACATCCCACAGACCTGCAACAGTCTTTGTAACCCGCCTCTGAATCCTCTCCACCACTTCCGCATCACCAAGAAATCCTGGCGACCAGATCTGTGCACAATAGTCCAAATACGGCCTTATGGGGGGGGGGGGGGCTTTCATCAACTAGTTTTGAAACCTAGGATTGTATGAACAAAAACATTACTGCATCACGATTTTCTAAATAGTTAACTTTTAACATTACTGACCTAAAGGCAGATGCTTTTCATATTTCCCCCGCTATCTGACGAGGAAAAATATGAGTGGGAAAAGATTTATGAGAATGTTGCTCGCCCTGAGTGGGCCTGAGGATTATTCATTTAGGTTGCAGTTTAAGATAGCTTTTGATCTTTTATGTTTAAAGTAGTCTGTTGCGGCGTAATTTGATGCTAATTGAATTAGTTTATTAGAGTGCACAGATGCTTTTGAGAAGAACTTAGTTGCTGTAGTTTGCATGAAGGTATAGATATAGAGGACATTTGTGTCCCGGTGTAGTTGCACAGTACGTACGAACCATGGTGCGTTGAGGATCATTCTGAGACATTTATTTTGCAAACGTTGTAGTTTGAGTATATTGGTATTAACAGTGTGGCTGCAGGCCGAAGAAGCATAGGTGAGTATAGGACGAATCGTCAATTTATATATAAGTAGTTTGATTCTGGTGCTCAATTTACTGTTCCTATTGATTAAAGAATAGAGCTGAGCAATGATTTTTGATGTCTTTAGAGAGATATTCTTGACATGGGAGCTGAAAATCAGTTTTTTTGTGGATCAGTACGCCAAGATATTTGATCTCAGTTAACCATGGGATTTTTGTGTTAAATAGGAGGATGTCTCCAATAGGAAGCATTGATCTTTTGGCAAATAGCACCGCTACGCTCTTTTGGGGATTTACTTGGAGTCGCCGTTTGGTGCAATATTGTTCGATTAGCAGTATTTTCCTGCAGTTTCTTGATTGCTAGATGCGGTTTTAAAGATCTGGTCAGTATCGCAGTATCATCCGCATATAGGGCCTTGATAACAGTGGCTTGTGCGAGATATCACACATATATATGGAAAATAGAGTCGGTGGCAGTAGATATCCTTGTGGGACTCCAGCCAGGATGCGCTTTTGTATCAAGAGTGTGCCATTTAACTTAACTCGCATGTGCCTATCGTAGAGGTATGACCTGATCAGTTGAACCATTCCCAATGGTGTACCAAAAGATATCATTTTTGTAGAGCAAGCTATAATGCCAAACCTTGTCGAATGCACTGGTTATGTCCAGTGCATTCGGCTATCATGTGGTAACATATTCCACCAATCTATATATCTGTTGTGCGGTGCTATGAGATTGACGGAACTCAATCTACTCCTCAGGAATAATGTTTAGCCTGTGCACTGATTCTTGGAGTCTAGTGAGAATAACTTTCTCGGCGATTTTTCCCAGGTTTGAGATGAGGCTAATTGGTCTTTAATTTTGAGGTAATCGTGGGTCTTTTCCAGGTTTATGGATTGGGATTATATCTACTAGCTTCCAGTGGGAAGAGAAATATTTGTAGCGTAAGATGGAGTTTATTGTTAGTCAGATGCACAATAGCTGTGGGGTAGTAGTTTGATCACTTTGGTGGTGTTCCATCAGGTCCAGGAGCCTTTTTGTTGTTTAACTTCTTGATTATGTCGTATACTTCTGCAGGTGATGTGAGTACAATTTGACTAGTGTATGTGATAGAAGAATTGACCGTAGATCTGACGTGTAGGTGGATCGTGTATAAGTGATTGAAGTCGAGGTGGTTGTAAGAGGGGTTACATCGCCTCGGCTTTATCTGCATCAGTATGGATGAGGCCAAGATCTGTTTGGAAAGGTGGAAGAGGTTTGTGTTTGTTCTTTCTGATTATATTCCATATGGAGTGGTTATCAGGAGAGATAGAAGTCAAGTTTTCCTCCCAAAGTTGACCTCTGTGCACTGTGAGGGCATGTCTTACTACGGAGTTGAATCTATTCAAGATTCGTTTTTCTTGAGGTGCTCGTGTTGTGATATCTCTTTCTTGCCCTGTTCTTCTCTCTGATCAAGTTCATGATGTCTTCTAGCAAGTGATTTGGTCTACGGGTAGTTGTGGAAGTAGTAACTGCTGCAACGGCTGAGTTAATTTGTTTAGTTGATCTTTACAGCTATTTCAATTTCATCTGTTTATTTTATTATCGGCACAGGCCCAATATATTTTGGAAGTACCTTGGATAGCTTGTCGCAGGGTATGAATGATGAATGAATGGGTGGGGGAACAAATTGTCTTGGTTTCCCAGCTTTAATAGAATGATAGATCATTGAGTGTCATATCTTACATTTTGTAGGACAACTATGTCTAAAACATCAGCCCGAGCGTATGTGTTGTGATGGGTAGGCTCGGTGGGGCCTGCCACAACCATATTGTTGGATCATGAGTAGTTGGCTAGTATTTGTCCATTTTTATTGATAGAACAGCTGTTCCAGTCAGGATGCTTAGAGTTAAATCGCCGGCCATGATGACAGGCGCCCTGTTGTCGAGTACGGCGTTTAGATCTGAGAACAGTAATGCTTTTTGCAGAGGATTGTAAACTGCAAAGATTTTTAGATTACCCGCCGAACACGTAAGAATTTCAATGCCTGTAATCTCAAGATTAGTGGTGGATGGAATATTTGCAGAGTGATGATTGATGTGATTCTTTATGAAAATAGCAGGATAATCTGTCTGTTCTGCACAGCTGGTATCCCCTAATTTTGG